>NC_026488.1:0-87835 GCF_000328475.2 Mycosarcoma maydis
GCTCTAGGGTCATCGCCAAAGTCAACGTTCAACACGTTTCTGCAGGCTCAAGGCGCCACCAGCACCCTCGATTTCGTCTCTCTCCTGATCCTTTCCGAAGCTCTCTCCTGTTTCGTTTTTCGTACGCAATTGCAATGCATTTGTTTCCTTCTCGCTGGTTTTTTTCCGAATGTTGGCTCGTAGCTTAATGCTCGCCACTCGTGCTCTGCGCAGGCTGACCAGCTATTCTGTGTTGGAAGGCTGGGCATGACGAAGATCCTGGATGATCCAGCTCGGGATGTTGAGGTCGTTATCCGGGTTGCAATGTAGAAGGCAAACTCAAGTGGTCACAAAGAAAGGGAATCGATGCTCGATGCTGGAGGCGAAGGTGGTGTAATAGTGTATGCAGTTGCGACCCGCATATAAGCGCCAATTTGCAGCGAGAGTCACGTCGGTTGTTCATTTGAGGTCGAGCTCATCCACAAGAAGGCAGGTGCTGTCTGTATAAAATGTGTGCTCTGCACCCACGACCTGCGTGTGGCAGCCGAATTCAGAAAACCCCTCTGTGCTCGGCCACACGACCTGCATGTGGCAAACCCCTGTGGTTCACCTCCCACCCGTGCCACCTTGCCATGCTACGGCGCCCGTGCCCGTAACATCCTTCTTACAATGCAGCTGAATGAGGTTAAGGATTTCAAACCCTGTCCGACTGGTTGTCTAGGCACCCTTTTGGTGTAGAGGTTTGCCCCAAGTGGATGAACGCCCTGTTTTCGAAGAGCGTTTGAGCTGAAAGAGCTGTTCGACAATCTACCTAAATGCTGGAATCGTGAATCTTTGTGAGCGTATATGCATACAACTCAATCGGCAGCAAACCCACTTAGTCTCAAGCTAGTTAGTGCGATACCTGACCTCTTAGTCTGCCAGACAGCTCGCTACGTATCCGTCTGCGCCTTCAGCGATCTGTCTCAATCTGCATCTACATCTGTCGATCGGAGCATACGATACAAAGTACATACAGAGCCATCCGGAAGCAGTTCAACCTCGACCAGAAGCCCAATCAATCACAGACTTTGCTTCTTCAAACAAGGACAGGCTCTCCAGCAGAAGTCATGATGTAATGAGCTCGACAGTCGTCATAGTAATCTGCGGTTGACTCTTTGCATGTATGCGGAGACGCTACTGAATCTCCCAAAACAACCGTTGTTTCCTGACCTCGCTGCTCTCCGTGTCGGCTGCTTGGCTCGACTTGTTCACATCACCAACAACCAACGACAGCGGAATGAGCTGTGTATCTTGCATGATCGTCTTGAGATGCAAATAGCGCCTGGCTTGGGCGTGATCCGCGCTAACAGGCGATGGCAAGGAGAGGGACAATGTTGACTTGGCTGCGCTGCCGTTGTCCATGACGTTGCGGTAGACTGCTAGTTGGTCGATACGTGCCTTGGCCGATTTGCGTCCTTTCGACTGCGCGTAGCCTGGCTGTTTGAGTTCGACTGATTCAACAACAAGCGAGACACCATCGTGCGAGTTGCCCCATGAACGCGACTTGATGCCTCCGCGCTGGCATCCCTTGTAGGCAATTAGCTTGGGAGCGATGCGAAGAATGACCGACAGATCGCACGAGATCTCTGGTCGAACGGCGACGCGAGTCGGCTTGCAGAGTGAGGGTGCGTCGGACATTTCGACATCCGCTGCTTCTTCAGCAGCAGAGAGCTTAGATACATGCTCGTCACTCGCAGCTGCGGTGAGGCCGTTCCACGCGCGGGCAGCTCGACCAGGAGGAACCCAGGCTGGAATTCCTTCGGCCTCCAGAGAAGGACCTTCGACCCACCCTGCATGGACGCACATGGCCAGCACATCAGAGTCATCGGTGTACACATCGGTACCCCACAGCTTGCGACGCAGCAGAGGGTTGAGTCGCCAGAAGCGCCACGGAGACACCTTGCCGCTCGCATGATTGGCCTTGGCAGCCGTATTGCTTTCGGTCTGGGCGGCGTCCGACTTGTCGGGCCCACCCTGCTTGGTCTTGGCCCCGCTTTTTTGTTCTTCGTCATGTGCAGTCGCACTACTGTCTTGTTTCGCGTTGTCCGATGGAGCAACATCAGCTCTTTCGTTGAATTTATCCGGGTGTTCAGGGAGCTTGTGACCAAAGAGCTGAGCTTCGGCGACGCGCTCCTCGATGCGCATCTCGAGGCTCATACGTGCGTGCTCCTTGCCGCGCCAGCCAAGCTTCCAACTGTTGCTTGCACCATTGAGGGCAACACGGCCACGTTCGCCTTCAAGAAGATCCTTGAGTGGATCCCCGACTTGGCAGCGAGCAAGACACTCCGACTCGAGGCGTCGATACTCTTCCCAGTGCGGGCCGCCGCCGCCGCCGCCGCAGCTGAGCAGATCGCCCGGGATGCGCACCTCCAACGTTGATCCAACGTTGCGAGCAAGTAGCTCGGCAGGAAAGAGGGGATCGACAGTGGTATCGTAGATCCACGAACCCAAGTGTCGCACGGGACGACCTTTGTCCATACCAATAAGGTGGCGCGGCAGTGGATCAAGAGGCGCTTCAATGACGGGCAAAATTGAAGCTTTCTCAGCAACGGCTTCTGATCCTCCAGCTGCTTGATCCTCGGTTTCGACCTGTGGAGCAGCACTCGACTCGACCTCTGTTGCCGGGATGGCAGGAGCAGTGGGATTCGCTGCATCATCCAAGGCCGCCAACGGAGCTTGCTGCTCAGCATTGGGAGGCGTACCGGCTAATTCAGCAGCGATTTCTAACTTTTGCTCTTCGACTAGCATGTCGAGAGGCAGTCGCTCAGCTCGGCGAATCGATTCGTCGCGTTCGCAAAGCTCGAGGTAGAGCCAAACAGGCTCGCTGTCTACGCGTGGACCGGCATTGGGATCGCGGATGACATGAGGCTGTTGTTGCACAAGCGCCTCAGATGCCGGGCCGTAGCCTCCGCCGAACATGGCGGGATGGATGGCAGGAGGGAGCGGCATGCCCGGTGGATAGCCGATGGCAGCAGCGGCAGCGTGGAAGTCAGCCATGTTGGGTGGTCGGCCGTATGCAGCGGCCTGTTGCTGTGCGGTAGCGATCAGGACTTCCTCGAGACTGGCCGGTGGAGGGCGAATATGGGGAGGCAGCTCGCCTAGCGCACCTGGATGCATGCCAGCAGCAGCAGCAGCGGCAGCGGCGGCATGGGCTTGCGCTTGGGCTTGAACCTGTGCCTGCACTTGGAACTCGCGCTCCTTTTCGCGCTCGATGGCTGCCATCTTTTCGGCTTGCTGCTTCTCTCGGCGACGTTCTCTACGTTCACGCTCCTTTTCCTTTTCGCGTTCCTTTTCACGTTCACGTTCGCGTTCTCGCTCGCGTTCCAGCTCCCTCTCTCGTTCCTTCTGACGCTCGCGCTCGAGCTCTTCGATGCGCAGGCGTTCGCGTTCGCGTTCAATCTCGCGCTCGCGTTCTCGTTCTAGCTCCATTTCGCGTTCCCTCTGCTCTCTTTCCATTAGGCGGAGACGCTGACGCTCATTTTCGACCTCGAACTCGCGTTCTCGTTGCAGAGCCATTTCGCGGTCGCGATCACGAATGTCTCGGTCAGAGGGAGGACCGCCGTATGGTGGGACAGAAGGGACGCGGTGTGGCGGAATGTCGCGATAGGGGGCAGCACGGTCGCTTGTGGGCGATGGAGGCGCTCGTCGTGGGCCGGATTCGAGTTTGACGGATGATTCGCGGACAGGACCCATGGGAGGCGGAGGACCCGATCGCGGATGACGTTCAGAGTCATAGTGAGGAGGGATGGGGCCGTTGCCGCCACGTTCGTCAGTTCGTCCACCATGAGCGCCTGGTCGAGACTGAGCTGGGACAGGGGATTCGCGTGTCATGATTCCACCTGCGCCAGACTGCGAACCCGATGGCTTGAGGCTTTCCTTGCGTCGATCGCCATCACGGCTTTGGGTCGGGCTAGGAGGAGGATATGGAAGGGGAGGAGGCGGCCCACGCTCGTCGTACCCTCTGGCGCTGGCAGACTTAGAAGATGGGGGGGCAAGCGGACCGGAAGGAGGGCCTCTAGGACCATGTCGATCATAAGGGTCGTCCATGATCATGGGCTCGCCATGCATGCGACGACCATAGCGATCAGCAGCCATGATTTCGCGATCGCGGTCGCGCTCCCTGTCTCGCTGCATGAGCTCACGCTCGGACATAGGACCGTCATAAGGTGCGTATGAAACAGCAGCACGCATCCGCTCGGGTGATCGACCAGCAGGTGGTAGCATGCCGCCAGCGTGACTTGGTGGCATTGAACCAGACCTTGGATCGTCGTAAGGGCCGCCAAGGTAAGGCGCGTGTCGCGGCGAGCTCTCGGGAGGCATGGCAGCGAGCGGAATATCTGCGCTTTGCTCGCGAGCACGACCGCCAACAGGAGCGGCACGGGCTAGATGACCAGGCGCCGGGCTTCTGCGACGAGGAAGAGAAGACTGATAGGGGTCGAGAGGACTGCGAGAAGTCTCTCCGGGCATGCCAGGGGCCGGATTTCCCACTGGATAACGAATGTCGCCGCTAGGAGCGCGACTGTGCTGGGTTGGCGGCTTGTCCGGGGCTGCACCAGGTCTTTGCGAAGCCCTCCATCGCATTTCGCGTTCACGTTCACGTTCGAGTTCGTACTCCCTTTCACGCTCCCATTCACGTTCCCTGTGGTAAGCGGAAGCAGCGTCGTCCGAGTCGCTCCACTTGCGACGAGGAGGAGCAGATTGGGAGGATGGACTCGTGGAAGCGTGACCGTAAGGCATGATGGGAGAACGACGATCGTTGGGATGAGGTGGAGGAGGGGCAGTGCGAGAAGATGGTGCTCCGGAAAAAGCGGTACCGGCATGAGCCCGATCTCGCTCTCGTTCTCGTTCTCGTTCTCGTTCCCTCTCCCGCTGCTCTCGTTCGCGTTCCCACTCCCAATCGCGCTCTCCGCGTGCTCTGTCTCGTTCGCGGTCGTACATCATGTATCTGGGATCGGGTGCTTCAGCTGAACCAGGCGGGCCGAGCAATGAGTTCATATTCATGACATCGTTTCGAGGCGAGGGAGCTGGACCAGGCTGCCTCCAGCGGTCCCGTGCTGGATCATCCATGGCTGAGGAGGTGCGAGATGGTGGTCTCAGAGGTGCTATATGGCCAGCGGCGGCGGCAGCAGATGGAGATACAGGGTAGCTGCGTGACGAAGCAGAATGGTAGGAGGAAGAGGCACCTGGCGGTGAACGCTGATGATGAGGAGGAGGAGGAGGCGGCGGCGGTGGCATTGTGAGTTTGTGCTGACGAATCAAAGCGTTTGGAAGCAGATTTGGGTTCGGAAGTAGGAGGCAGGCTTTCGACTCTCGAGTTGTGAAGCCAATCCAGCGCGGATGTTGCCTATAGAGAGTAGCGAGAGAACGTGCTCTGCTTGAAATGTTGAAGGCAACGGTGACGAATCCGATGGAGATTGTGGAGACGGATCAAGGATGGACAAGAAGAAAAAGAACGCCGAAGCGTGATTCGTGATTCGTGATTCGTGATTCGTGATTGTGATGAACGATCGTGTGTGACACGTTAAACTACCCTTTGCTTGCTCTCTTCTCATTCGTGATTCACAATTCACGATTCAAAATCCGCGCATCTCTTTGTCTCGTGTCTCGTGTCTGGATGGCTGCCTCTGTAATTCCGCCGGTCAAACAATAAGAATGCGACAGCGTGCAGCGCACCTTGCTCAACCATCCGTGATTCCCATCGCGGATAGACCGTGATTTTCATGCACGGGAGCAGTCTAACTTATTTGATACTGTAACTTAGGTTGACACTCGTGACTCTCTGCTTGCTGCATACCACCAAGAAGAGCGGCTGAATTTTAAGCGATTTTCCTATAACCAACCTAGGTTGAATCGTGATTTGTGATTGGCTGATCCTCCTCCGCTGCAGCCAGCCAAGACGAGTTCTAAGTCCATTAACTAAACAGAATACACCGAACATCAACAGCTGTGCTTGCAGCGTGACATTCGTGATTCTCGGTGCTTGAGGTGCTCAGGCCAAGCGCGAGCCGATCGGATAGCAGCCCGATTCGTGATTGATGCACTCCACTTCCTGAAAGCCACTCAGCTACAGAAGTGGCGCTTTGGATCCACCCATTCGTGATTCGTGCTTCTTTGGCAACACTCTTTCGTTGTTTCTCTCTTGCCCGCCTCTCTGGTTTTGATCGAGGTCGGAAGAAACACCATCTGCCTAGGATGGCGGCCACAGCTTCAGTCACACCAAGCGTGAAAGGGTCGTCGCCTGCAGCCGGTGCATCGCCCATTGCCAGCGCTGGTATGGCAGAAGGCGGCTCGTTTCGCTATCCGCCTATCCACGCATTCCCGCCGTTCTTCACACTTCAACACAATCCAGTTTCGCGCGCTCAGCAACTATCGCAATGGAGTACCCTCATACTCGACTATTGCCGCCATCACCGCCTATTTACGATCTCCCCTCTTGCCGGGACATCCGATCCCGCTTCCGGAAGCGTCGCGGCAGATCCGCACACGAGCCTGTTCGCCAATCAATCGATACAGCGTTCTCTCTCAGCCGAATCTATACGAGTAGTGTTGACACATCTCGTCGATCACAAGCAAGCAGCGTGGGAAGAACAGCTCACTGGCGCAGCAACGAAATCCAAGCGCAGCAACGCGAATTCGAAAGCATTCATCTACTGGAAAACGCCGGTGCAGTGGGCAGATTCGATTTACGACTGGGTTATGCAGACGGGTCAGAACAAGAGTATCATGACGCTGTTCGAGCTCAATCAGGGCGATCTGGTGCAAGCTCAAGACTTTTACCTGCTTCCCACTCCCATGCTTCGGCAAGCATTGAAGCACCTCAGCACGCAGGGCAAAGCACAGATCTTTGCAGGAACCGAAGCTGACGACGGTGAAGGTGTTAAGTTTGTTTGAGATCTTCATGCATATACAGATTCCATGATATACCCCACACACGTCAGCAGGACGTCACCACCTGACCCAATTTGTAACGTATCATACTCTGCTGTCTGCAAAGCAGTGATCCAGCCCGAGCCCCTGCGGTGGACCAAGGCACGGTAGACCAAGGCACGGCCCCACGTTACGCGTCTGTGGCTTCAATGAGCCGCACATGATGAATGGTGTTTCGGATTGAAATGCATGACGAGCGAGAGGCGTTCCAGCTGAAATAAACAGAGTCGGATCCGAGAGACAAAACCGAGGCGCTTGGGTCACAAAGATGATATTGTAGGTTGAGTTGTTTTTGTTGCTGTGCACCTTCAGCTGCGTACTCCAGTAGAATTGCTTATGGAGTCGAGAAGAACTCTCATCCGCTGTAGTATCGGTCGCCGTAGTCACCCAGACCAGGGATGATGTAAGACTTTTCGTCCAACCTCTCATCCACCCAAGCCGAGATCACTTTGACCTGTGGGAATTTTGAGTACATGTTGTTCAGACCCTCGGGGCTTGCAATGAGATTCAGAAAGAGGATGCGCTCCGCCTTTACGCCGTTCTCGATCAGAACTTCGATAGCCTTGATGGCGCTTCCACCAGTGGCAAGCATGGGATCCAGTAGCAATACCCATCGTTCCGCAATGTCTTCCGGCAGCTTGGCATAGAACAGCTTGGGCTTGGCCGTCTCCTCGTCTCGTTGAATCAGAATCTTGCCGATTCGTACGCTGCGGCAGCACTCGCGTAGGCCCGCTTCCATTGCCTCGCCAGCGCGAAGAATCGAGACTCCGCAAATTCGACCTTGGAACGAGACGCCCGAGTATTCGAATCCGGTCGGCGTCATGACTGTCTGCGGTAGCGTAGGCAGGTGGTTGAGACCTTCTTCGACCAAAAGTCGGATGATGCGGTCCGAATAAAAGATGAAGTCGGAGCGAGGTGTCGAGGCGTCGCGTATGATGGTCAGCAGCGCATCCAGCTGCGCCGTCTGTGGAAGTCGAGATGCATTTGGAGGCAACGTCGGCCCCTGTAGCGCAGCGGCAGCGCCGTTCTGCTGTAGTGCCGACGATGCCATATCTGTATACTTGCGTGGGACGAAAGGCGATGCTGTAGACTCGACGTCGGCGTGCCTGTTGAATTTACTACAACTCGTTACGTGTGTATAGTTTGCGCAAGCTCCAGTTCGTGATGTGGAACATCGACGATAGTGGTGGGACGACGCGAGGGTAAGCTCAATATGACGGGACGGAAGATGAAAGAACGCAACTTGTGTAATGAATGCGAGTTTTCTGACCTTGACTCACGACTCGAGCGTACAAGCTGGCGAGTCAAGCTGCTTTTCGGCACTGTGCAGTACAGCACAATTCACAGAAGGCAGTCGTGAGTGAGTTCTAATTTTTCACCTCCACTCGTGACTGTGTTGCTCGAATCCGTGCACGCTGCCTACGGCCGCTCGGATCCTCGGAACCAATCCTATGCCACACCATCTGCCGCCTCAAATCGAAATAGGCTTATAGATAAGCTTTCGCGTTCCTCATCATCAGCACCGGAACCCACAACTTTCTAAGTTATGGCGTCGATCTACTACAGAACGCAGTCGTTCGTGCATCAAAACTCCCCTTCATCTCGGATTTGTGGCTCAATATTACATACTGTGGAAGATGCATACAAGATCGACATTGCCGCTGCAACGCCAGTGAGAGAAGGTGACCTTTTTTTTGGCCATATTCAGACAAGGAAGTCAAGGCAACCGCGACTGCATCCTCTCCACAATATCGGCAGCAAATCCTTGTTTTCAAACCCACCCATCGCTCCCAGCAAGTTTGGTGGCGATGCTTCCGTTTCTGCTGGCGATGCAGGTGATGCACGAAGGTTGTCGTCTAGCTCGACCTGCGCTTCTCCCAGCTTGGCCACCCGAATGCCTCCAATATGCGAGATCCACTCGAGACGAATTTCGCCCGCTTGACTGAACACAGGCGCCTGTCGGTGCTCCTGCTCGCTCAGAGGCCAGTCTCGTTCTGCTACATCTCGTCCCGCGTTGAGACCAACCGACGTGCTGTGATCCAATCCAGAGGCCGAGAGCACAGAAGAGCTGGAAAAACCCCGCACAAACTGGGTGCTGGCTGGGCTGGCCAACGCACGGTTGGACCCGAAGCTCGGCCGCGAAGATGACCACGAACGACCAAAACCAGACGATGTAAGGCTCCTCTGCGAGCCGTCCGCAAATCGGACTTGCTGACCCGCGAACGGCAAGCTACCATGGATCTGTGACCCTGGCCGTGACGACACGGAAGACGTCGACATGGAGCCAAAGCCTGCCACCGTACCTACCGAAGAGAAGGCTGAAGACGAAAGGGGCGAGGCAGGTGCTAGACCGCTCTCAGAGCTGGCGGCCGTGGATGGCGCCCTTTCCATGTCGGTCGACTCTGCCTCGGTCTTGCTGCCACCGAGCGTGGCAAGGCTCGATACGCTGCTGGTGGATTCAAAGCCTCGTTTTGCCCGGTGAAGTGCAATGTCGCCGGTGCGTTTAGCACCATGACCCTTTCCAGACTCGCGCAAGTCGTCGTCGCAATGTTTCGGGTTGGGACATCGTGAAAACCAGGGATTGTTGCACGCATCGTCACCTCGATCCAGGGAACCTGGCACATCGACACCACCGAACACATCGTACGACTCGTCTTCCTCTTCTTGCGATGTAGAAGCTGAAGCTTGCAGAATGTGCCCGTTTGCTTCCGAAAGAGTGTCCTTCAGGAAGGCACCTACCACCGACTGTTTACGCGCCCAGTTATTCATCTTGGCGGCGGCAGTGGAATTGCTGCGCATTCTAGCCTTTGTGCCCCAGTCATTGGTGGCGCTGCGTCTGGCGGCCTCTAGCATGGGAACGAAACCGTGTCCCAACTCGCCGAGCAAGCTCTGAAGCGTTCCATTCTCGTATGCCTCGAGCAGGGTCGGGATTCTTTTGCCAAACGTCCTGTCTTCTGGTCCTCCATTAGAGCTGAAGCTTTTGGTGCGCGACGCGTTTGAGCCGAACGAAGTAGAACGTTTGTGCAACAGTGTTTCGAATAGTGGTGTGCCAGCGTGCGAATTTGACCTGCTGCCCTGGCTGCTTCGACGACGTCGAGGCCCGCCAGAAGTTTGTACGATGGGAGACAAGAACGGGGACGCGATTCTGTGCGCCTCGGCTTGGACAACATCGTAGGGGCTCAGAAGCTTACGAATGCAGAGCTCTTGTAGGGTGGGGATCCCAAAGACGTTTTTGCTACCAAGCACTCGAGACCGACCTGCCACTTTGCCGCGGGTGGCAGCGCCTTGCGCTGTTGAGGGTGTTAGGTCAAAGAGGTCAGCGCCGTCTTGGTCCTCGAACGCGGCTTCGAGAATTTGCTGACGTTGACGTTCGCGGTCGTTAGAAGCATCCGTTTCCGTTGCAGCCGATGCATCAGCAGCTGCAGACCCTGGGATGATAGGCAGCTGCGATGCCGTATCGTCAGCATCTGCAGTAGCGTTGGCTGCGTCGATGCTATCGCTATGATCGCTGCTGTGATCCTGCTCACCGATCGTTGCAAAGATGCTGCCACCAAGCTCATTGACGCCTCTGGCGAGGAAGCTCTCGACCTGCATCTCGGATCGTGTGCGATCCCACCGTCGCTGTTGGCGTGAAGAGGTGGGCGCAGGGGCACGAATTAAAGGTGGAGGCTGCTGTGGTGCGTGTATCAAAGTAGCACTGCCACCCTGGGTGTCGGGTTTGTTTCTGACGGGTGTCGTAGAAAACGCATCATCAGCTTCGCCAATATCGTCGAGATCTGCAAATTCGTTGAGCGAGTGTTGCTGACGGATACGCGTTGCACGGTGACATAGAAGCGGACGAACCGTGAGAACGCCCGACTTTGGTGGTTTGATCAAGTATGGGTTCGGGAACCAGGTAAAGACATCCAGCTTGAGACGGAGAATCTCCGCCGGAAGGTATTGGAGCTCGTTGTTGGGGATGTGTAGCTCGGAGAGGTTGTGCAAGTCACCGATGGCAGGCGGAAGGAATTTGAGTTTGTTGGAACGCAACGATAAGACACGAAGATTCTGAAGCTGAAAGAGAGCGCTGGGTAATTTGGTGAGAGCGTTGGAGCCGAGGAAGATGCTGAGTGTTGCCTGACGGTCGCGATAGTCTCGGTAAGAGTCTGCTGAATGGGAGCTGAGTGCACTTGCAGCGCTGTGGTTGCGCGCCAAGGACTGGGCGCGACTGAAACTGGGTTGAAAAGCGGATTGACTGCGTGCGAGGATACGTTTGGCTGGCGCATGACTGGGCCGCGAAGAAGTGATCTCGTTGTGAATGTGAGCACTAAAAGGAGCAAGGTAGGACTCGTGACGGACAAGACCGCCTGTTTTGGACTGAAGCAAGCATTGGGGCTCCATAGCAGAAGGAGGTTGGTTTTCATCGTCGCGGTCGTAGCGAGGAGGCGGAAGGGCGACGAAGCGGGAAAGATCGGCAATGGTAGGGAGGATGTCGGTGATGTTCTTGCAGCTGAGGTCGATTGTGCCTTGCTTAGCTTGCTTTCGTTGGAACATGGCCTCATCTACGACTTTGCTCCAGAACTTTGCGATTTGGGACCATCGATGCTCTTGCTGCTGTCTGCGCTGGTCGCACTGATGTTTGAACGTCGCTTCGTCCGATGCTACATGTTCCTCCGAGGTCGCAGGCGAAGAGTCAGATGCGAAAGGATCAGCGGAAGACGAAAGGGTTGGTGGATCTGCCTGAGGCGCGATGAGCGACGAGCTGGAGCGTTCTCTGGCTCTACGAGTGGCAGCAAGAAAAGGGTCGAAGCCGGTTTCGGGATGAAGGTCCTCGCTGTGATCTGAGAGGAAGCCATCATCGGAAGAGGAGTCGTCGTCATCATTGCTTTTGTTCGAGTTCGAGCTCTGGTGGAGAAGTGAGCACGATGCAACGTTGCGTGATGGAGGAATAGCCGACGAGTAGGAAGGCGAGCTGAGGTGGAGTTGTTTCCAGGCTTCGGACAGGACGATGGGCGAACGTGGCTGTACTCGAGCGGATGAGGATTCGGGTGCAGTTAAGGAGCTAGCCACAGGGCTTGCGCTGCCTTGGATTGCTGCCGAGTCCATTATTATAAGATGTCACGGTGATGGTAGAGAGGAGGACCAAGGCATAGGAGAGGCATTGATTGTTGACTGTTCTATAGCGTTCAAGGCGAAGGCGAAGGCGTCTCCTTGTTGGCTCAACAGACAAGGCTTGAGGCGCACCACTTAGAGTCCCGAGTTGGCTCGTACGTGCATCCAACTGACGACTGCTGTCCCCGCCGAACGACACGCTAAAATCACAGTCAGAGTTAATTAACCACCCTTCAAGGCTCAAGACCGCAGTAACGAACTCATGAGTGACGATAGGTCGTGGGTGTCTTGACGCGACTTATCGAGGGACTCGTGACTCGTGACTGTGACTGTGACTGGGACTGTGACTGTGACTGTGACTGTGACTGCTTCATGTGACAGGCGAAGGAAACAAGAATCGTGAATCGGATCGAGTGACAGTCGTGATTTCGTGATTTCATTTCGGCAAATCGGGAGAACTAAGACGCGTCAGAGCTCAGGTCAGGGTCCAAATCGAAGTGTTGGTTTCGTGCAGCTACAATTTTGAATCACATCGTCAACAGAATCACGAATCACCAACGTGCCAAAACACGATTCGTGATTGCGACCTTGACAACTTGTCACCATTATCGAACCCATATCCACAACGCTTTCCACAGAAAACAAATTGGCTCGCTACGACCATCATGCTTCCGCAAATCCCGACAAATGCAACGTCGCTCACGACAAAGGAGAGGCACTATGCGCAACTCGCAGCAAAGCTAGGGACGCTAGCCAATTCGTTCGAGATCACCAAGCAGCATCTCAATCTGGCAGCAGAGCAAGCTTTCTACATGCGCAAACTTGGGATTGCGCAAGCATCCACGTAAGTCCAGCCTGATATCCCTGCCACACAACTAAGACCTTCCGGCGGCTGACTTTATCTCCGTCTTTGTCTCGCCCTTGGCCTATCCACTTGACTTGGACAGATTCATGGCAGTGCTCCATGAAGTCGATCGGGAGCAAGATGCACATTCCACTGATGAGGCGCCGCAGTAATCTGTCGTGAACATTCTGACCATAGTTGCACTGACATTGCCCAGATTCGGCACTCGTGGCAAGGTAGCAAGCCTCGGCCGGCCTCGGTCTGGTGAGCCTCAGACGGCTATTGACTATCCACTTCTGTATTTGTACCTAACTGTTGACAATCCATATGACTCTGTAGATATACGTCGGATGCGTTCTGCTATCCTCAGCACATTTCTCTCAGCGCACTCGTTGCACATCCAAGACGTTGTTGAGAATCGATTAGAAAAAAAAAACTCTGGGACGAGAGGGCACTAGACGAAGCACAGAAAGCCCTATGCAACGGCAGGCTTACCTCTCGATTTCTTGTAGTCATTTTCTGACGACAAAAGCAGCCCCAGGTCTCCTCATGGGTGATCTGATCGAGACACATGTGAGTCGTGATTCATGATTGCTGTGCAGAGTTATGTACTCACGCTTTTCGCCTTCATGTGACCAGTGAGAGTCATAGAACGCAGCACAGCGCAACAACGAAGAACCACAATTCATGAATCCCGAATTCCAATCGTGATACTCACGACTAAGTTCACACGAGAGGACGAGACTCACACTCCCAGCCCCATGCTCTCGTGGCTTCACGCTTCGTGCTTGCACGAGGTGCCCAAAGCGCCAAGCCACACAAAACGCGCGCGTGTGGAGCAAAGCAAATCGTGAATTCAAGCGCTCCAGCTGCAGGGGCTCAGAATCCACATGGCAAACCAGTCACGAGTACAACACAGTCACGAAGGGGGCGAAACAGTCATGAATCGTTAGTCGCATTCACGATTCGTGATTCGTGATTGTTACAGCCGCCCCCTCCTCATTCAACCCAGCGTGGCCCGCACCTTGCTTCTCCCCTTTTTGCTGGTCGTGCGCCTCTCCGCATGCAGTCACCGCTTCAAGCTTGTGTGGTGTGGCCTATGCTACGCGCAAACTCGGCCATCGACGCGAACAACAACATCACTCGTCCCACTCAACTTGGCTTGCCACTCTCCCCTCACAAGCCTTCTTTCTCTCTTAGCTCCTAGCACCCTCCTGTACTCCCAACTACGCCTTGGCGAGGCGATCTGAGGTCAACGCCGATAATGGCGAACAAGGATCAAGTTGGCACCAATGCCGATCCACCCAACCCTAGCCTCTCCATCTCAACCCGGCCTATCAACTTAGATCGTGGAACTTACACGGAGCAGTCCGAGGGCCACCACGGCTATCGCTCTGCACCCAGCACCGCTCGCCCTCGCCTTGCGGGTAGACGTACCATGTCCGCAAAGTCCGAAGTCAGGCGCCTCTCTTCGCTTTTTGTGCCGCCACACACGTATTCCGGTGATCATCAAGAGCCTTCCACCACCTCTTCGCGTATTAGTGGCTTCCTCAGAGAGCCTCTCAGTCCCATTCGTTCTTTCTACGGAAGCTTCGCCGCCCAAGCCGCTCCGGGCTCTCGCAAGCGTCGCAAGCAAAACCTCCGTTCTTACGATGACGCAAAGTTCGAAGACGAAATGAATTTACCCGGATCTGCAGGCAACGGCATCCGTGTCTGGTACGAATCCTACACAACCATCGATTGGATCCACGATGCTATCAAGGAAAGCTCCCGTCTGCGTCGCATCCGCAATCTTAAAGGTATCCGCGGCTTGGCCGTCAACAGCTGGGATCGCCTTCAAGGCTGGATCATTGTCACCATCACTGGTATTGTCACCGCCTTGATTGCTGGATGCATCGTCAAGTCTGAAGCCGTCCTCTTCGATCTCAAGGACGGCTATTGCACAAAAGACTGGAGGCTTGCCAAACGCTTCTGCTGTCCGTATGGTGAGGCGCCCGACTGGGACCATCCTACAGTGTCTGCCTCTTTCTGGTCCTACCGCACCGCCTTCATGTCCAACGCCGCTGTTGCGTCAACCAGTCCAGCTGAGATTGCACACTCTGTGCTCTCCGGCCTTGGAAAGGGCAACCGCATCCTCAGCGGTTGGGCTGCTCCAGTCGCAGGCAGCCCCGTCTGGTCCAGGTTCGTCGCCTCTGCAAACACATCTAGCACCACTTCGCTCGCTATGCTGTCTCCTATTGACTCTGGCATCCAAGCCTGCCCTGGCTGGGTCACTTGGAACCACAAGTTTGGCTCCGTCATTAACAGCAATAATCAGTTAGCTGGTTACTCGATGTATTTTGTCATTGCCGTTCTTTGGGCCTCCATCGCTAGCATCTTGACCATCTATCTCACTTCGAGTGAGCTCTACCTCAAAGACCAAGATGCATCTTCATCAGCCACTACCATCCTTACTCAGAAACGAGCTGCGCAGCATCAACAGACTGATGACGTCGTCCATGAACCCACCGAAACCACTGCTCTCCTTGCACAGCAACTTCCCAATCAACACTCTTCCCACCCTGCATCGACAGCTGCTCCCACCAACGACGCAAATTGCGTCTCTTCAAGAAACTATGCTCGCCTCGCCAACGAGCAACGCGCTCAGAACGCCATTTTGCCCCGAAAGGTCCTCTACTTTGCCACCGGCTCAGGTATCTCGGAAGTCAAATGCATCTTGAGCGGCTTTGTCATCCACGGATATCTTGGCTTTTGGACTCTCTTCACCAAGTCGGTCGGTCTCACCCTTTCCGTTGCCTCTGGTCTCTCACTCGGCAAGGAAGGTCCCTTTGTCCACATCGCCTCCTGCGTTGGAAATATCGTTTGTCGCATCTTTCCCAAGTACGAAAACAACGAAGGCAAGCGTCGCGAGATGCTCTCGTGCGCGTGTGCCGCCGGTGTCGCCGTCGCCTTTGGTGCTCCTGTTGGAGGAGTCCTATTTTCGCTTGAAGAGGTCAGCTACTACTTTCCCAACAAAGTCATGTTCCGTTCCTTCTTCTGCGCCATGGTCGCTGCCGCCTCCCTTCGCGCCATCGACCCTTTTGGCACTGGCAAGATCGTGCTCTTCCAAGTCACCTACGACAAGGACTGGCACTTTTACGAGATGCTCTTCTTTGTCCTTATTGGCATCTTTGGCGGTCTTTATGGTGCCTACTTCACCAAGCTCAACATGTTCTGGGCCAAAAATGTTCGAGCAAAGACTTGGATGGCCCGACATCCCATTCTTGAGGTCGTCGTCATTACCGTCGTCTCCGCAGCGTTTTCCTTTTTTAACGGATACACCCGCATGGGCGGAGTTGAGCTCATTGCTGATCTTTTCAGCGAATGTCACGAGCACGAGTCCCTCGAAGGGCTCTGCGTCTCGCAGCCTTCGCAGATTGGACCCCTGATCATGGCCATCTTGTTTGCCATGGTCCTTAAGGGACTTCTCACGATCATCACGTTTGGCATCAAACTTCCCGCTGGCATCTTCATTCCGACTCTCGCGGTCGGCGCCTGCTTCGGTCGAATCGTGGGTCTACTTGTCCAGTATGTCCAATGGACCCACCCTGATGCTGCTTTTTTCGACTGGTGCCCAGCCTCGGACTCGGTTTGCATCGTGCCAGGCGTCTACGCCATGGTCGGAGCAGCTGCTGCCCTTTCTGGCGTCACCCGAACAACGGTTTCACTTGCTGTCATCATGTTTGAGCTTACTGGCACTTTGACCTATTCGGTGCCCGTCATGCTGTCGATTCTGGTCGCCAAGACAATTGCAGATGCGCTTGAGCATAAGGGTATCTACGATCTCGTGATCGACTTCTCTGGGTTGCCGTACCTCGACAGCAAGACGGAGTACATTTGGAATGGCGTCAACGTGACCGACGCCATGGAGACCGAAGTAGAAGTGATTTCTCTGGATGCCTTCAACACGGTTCAATCGTTGAGTGACAAGCTCGACCGTCTCGCAAGTGGCTCAGGTTACACTGACGGCGGATTCCCCATTGTCTCTCGCGTCGTTTCGCCTCTATCGCCAGCCAATCCGCCCATTTCACCGGGTCTATCAACCAGTGTCGGATCACTGATGCCAGATCACAGCCCTCAGATGCCTGCCCACGAGGACGAGGCAGACTCAGCATCAGCGGCGTCACATCAAATGGTTGGCTACATTGCCGCGAGCGAGCTCGAACATGCCTTGGCACGTGCTGTCAGTTCGGACCCAGACTTGAATCTGCAGACTGCTCGCTGCTCATTCAAGAACTTACCCTTCGTCAGAGCCGAGCACGAGGGAGAAGCGGGTGTTCGCGATTCGGTACTCTTCATCGCCTCAGACCCACTGGACTTGAGCCGTTATGTTGACAAGGCACCCATCACAGTGCAGATCCATTCGCCGCTCGAGCTCGTCCATCAGTACTTTACTCGTTTGGGAGTAAGATACCTCATCGTCGTCGACGAACGAGGTCTATATAGGGGAACGATTTTCAAGAAGAGTTACTTGAAGTTCTTGGCGGATATTGAACGCCAGGGCAAAGATGGACATTAAAAGAGGGAGCCTTATACAAACGCGTCTACGAACCATACTGAACGAACCTTGAAGAACCCCCTCAGCATCATCACAGAAAGCATCTCATACGCGTCATTGCTAGATCCAAACATGAAAGTTAGAAAAACCTTGGACGAGGCGTCATCTCTCTCAACTACCAGATTCTCGTGTCTCACGTCTCACGTCTGCAGTCGCAAAATGTTTTGTCACACCCAGCGCGCTCGAGAAAAAAAATTGTCGAGGACCGGGAACAGGCGGATCTATTCGTGATTATCTAGAGCAAAAGTAGAGCTTGTGGTACACGCGAGCATTGCCACTACATTAACGATGTTGAGCATAACCTTGGTAGACGATCTCATCTACGGCTTGAAGTGCCGTGATGCGGTTGTGTGCTTTGTGTGCCGCAGAACGCGCCGCGGCAGCTATGTGGTTGCCGGCAGTCGTTTCGTCATTCTCATCCTCGTCGTCTGCCGAGGCGTTGGAGCGGTTTGAGACGGCTTTGACCCGTTTCGGTGGTGAAGTGCACGATTGCGGTTGATAGTGTGGATGGCTCAACAGTGGAAGGGAGAGAGCTGGATGTTGAGCAAGGTGCGATGTGAGCGGTTCAGGTGAGGCAATTTTGAGAGCCGACGGGAGTGTTGAGCCAGAACGATTGCTGGGAAAGATAGCTGTCGAAGGCTTTGTTGGTGAAGCAGATGACGCACGCGTAGGTATCGAGACCAAACCTCTGCCCGGAGACGAGGCAGACGAGTAGCACGAAACAGGCGAAGTGATGAGCGCAGGCTGTTTCGCCACTCGCAGTGGTTGCGTGAATGGAGACGCGTTCAATGCCGAACAAGCTTGCTCTAAGCCTTCGGACTCAACCGCATCGTCGTTCAACACTTTGCTTGCGCCTTTACGTTCGCTGTGGTGCGCTGTTCCTTTCCGACCCAGTCGTATTTCACTACGAGCTGCAGAAGCATTCGTGGAGGCTGTCTTGCTCCTCTGAACTAGCTTGCCCGCCATGGCCGCATCACCGTCCAGCATTCGATCCGAGCTGCTCTGCCCACGCTCGTCGTGCTCGTACTTGGCTGTCTTGGCACGCTGCAGCTTTTGCCTTGCTCCAACACTGCCATCCGACAACGCCGTATTACCGGAACGAGCTGCTGGAGGCGGCGACAAGACACGTATCGACGATTCAACAGGGGACATGATTGCGTCGCTTGGTGTCGAGTAGCAGGCCACCAAGTCGCTGTATCCTGTAGATGATGGTGCGGGCGAGGTAGCAAAGGTCAGATTAACATCCGCAGCAGCAGCTGCTGAGGTAACAGCTTGATGCAAGAGGAGTGATTTGCGCGGTCCCATGTTGAGGTTTCTTTCAGGCCGCGGAGAAGAAGGCTGAGGCTGAACGAGTGGCTGGAAAACATGCTGCTGCTGTTTGTTGACGGGACTGGCGAGTAGCGCTTCGTGCCACGCGGCACCCGTCATCTTTCTTCCGGCCGACGGAGGCGTACCAGCTCGCTCGTACGGCTGCTTGTTCCAAGGTTGATTGGTAGACTTGACATTCAGCACGGTACCTGCTCGTTCGAGTTGGCGGGATTTGGTCGGCGTACCCATATCACCGTAGCAACCATGAGACGGGTACCCTGAGGCATCGCGAATCGAATAGGGTGTGTCGCTCTCACTCATGACCGCATCCGAGTGCGCGCGGTAGGGACGGCCGACAAAGCTCTCCTCGTCGTCTTCTGTTGGTAAACGCGCTCCACCAGCAGATGGGTTGGCTAGGCCAGTAATGGTCTTCCAGACACCCGAAATGCCCAATCCGAACGTCTTTGGCAGAAATCCCGCAGACGAGTCGTGAATGTACTCGTTCGGCATTGGAGCGCGCTTGACAGGCGTATCGAATTCTTCCCTGGGCTCGATAGCGTCGTACTGCTTGGAGCGAGAGCGAAGACCGAAATTGAGAATTGTAGGTCGGAAAGGGGAATCTTTCGGATGCGGTGGCAGAGGTTTTCTCCATCCGAGAGCTGAATTGCCATTGGAGGTAAGGAAGGGGTCATCCAACTGGTTCTGGTATTCTTTAGAGCCAATGTGAGAGTATCCGTTCGCTTGTTCGACGGCTGAGAATTCTGCCTTATGCTTCATTTCTTCGCTACCAACCGACAGGGTGCTGGTTGGCGAATGAAGTGCCTTTTCGTCGAATTTGCTGCTTGCTTTGGTCGCAGAGGAGCCACGCAATCGATCGCGGCTGAGAGTGTGTCTCATTCGTCTCGTTCCTGTCTTACTGGGGCCAGTTGTATATCGCATGTCATCTTCAATCAAATTCTTCTCATCGCCCCCAACCCATCTGCGAATCTTGACTGCGAGCCAGCCATTGCTTTGTACCCCCGTCTCATAATTTCTACCTCCTGCACCCCTTGTCTCGGGCGGTGCGGATTTGCTTCCCTCACCAAGGAGGGCCAAAGACAGGATCTTGAACGTACCGGGGTATCTTTCGTCAACTTCGGAGCTCTTGCCGCTTTCGCCGCTCTCCGAGTCGCTGCCAAAGGAGCTGTCTACATCGCCTTCTGACCTTTTCACGTGTTTCTTGGTTGAAATTGCTCCATTAGGATCTTTGTAGTGCAGGTCGTGCTCGCCAGGCTCGAGCTCAGGAGGAAGAATCGGAGTCTGATCGTAGCCCCACATGGTCTTGATGCGCTGCATCTCGCGTTTTTTGGCTTGACGTGAAGCGCGCTTGTCGTACTTGGCGCGTCGAGCCGCTTCGACGCGGGATGCGTGGTGATATCGGCCCCACATGCGACCAACGACAGAGAAGACGAGAAACAGACCGACAAAGACAAGGATGGGCGTGAGATAAATGAGCTTAAACCCTCCGCCCCCTTTTTCGTCATGTGGTCTATCGGTAGGAGATGGTGCCCCGCTTGAAGACGAAGTGGAAGACGAGGAGACAGACAAAGACGAGGTAGAAGTAGAAGAGGGGCGCGGAGCTGTCCTCGATGCAGCCATAGTTCTAATAGATACAGAGTCGGTCAGTGTCGAAGCTGGTACTGTTGTCGTCGTCATTAAGTCCGAGTTATTCATATCCGAGGCAGTGGCTAGAGAGATCGTAGGGGTAATCGCCGGAGGTGTGGGGCTGACCATCGAAGTTACAGCAGGCGGAGTCCACAGGCCGTCGTTGTAGGTTGCCGCCCCATCAACACCCTCATTGCCCGCTTCATCGTATCCACCGTCTAACTGTCTCCTACTGATCAAGAGTGGATCCTCCGTACTGAAGGTGGACCCGGTAGAAATCAAGGAAGGCCCAGACGCGTTGAGACTGGATTTGGGAAGCTTGATGTTGATGCCAAAACGTGGTTTGGTGGCTTGTTGGCGTTTACGCCATGCTGGCGATGCACCTGGCCACATGATGAGTAGCCCTGATCGCTACTCTGCGGAAGAAGTTCGATGGATAATCTTGATTTTCTATCAATGTTCGTTTGGTGATGGTGGAAAAGATATGTGGTCTCGAGAATGTCAAGGTGATATGGTTGAGCAGGAAGTAGCAAAGCATGGCAGACTGCGTCAAGAGGCCGAGACAATAGCACAATATTGCTTCATGAATGACGTTCCAATGACCCTGAGAACTGAAGCCAGCCGAGGCAAGCCGGATAGTGTATCTGGAACAACAGACCAGAAGTAGAAGTTTGGACCAAAGAACAAGTTGGCCGGTCGGACGTAGATCATTCTCAACAACAGGCTCTCTGGTGACTGGGCGAGATCGATGATGCAGCGGGAGACAACCCTCTCGCATCAACACAAGGAAGCGGAAGAGTTGTGTCATGGGCTGGGCAGCAAAATGATATAGCTGGCAGGATTGGACAGCTGTCCAAATTTGGTAGAAGCTTCTCCCCTGCGGGTTGCAGCGGGACAGTGAATTTCGTAGCCGGTATTTTTATGTCCACATTCACGCACCACGATTCAGAATTTGTGTTTCACCAGTAAATCATGAATGATTCGTGATTCACGAGATTTGTGATTCAAGATCCACCATTCGTGATTGTTCGTGATCGCGAATGTTGCGATCTGGTTTTCTTTTTTTAAGTTAATTGACTTTCGTGATCCCAACCAGCATTTGCCTCCGCCGCTGAAATTGGGGTCTGAGGCCACTCAATCGTAACAGCATGACGGCCTTTGAGGCACAGGGTCAGACTGCGGTCAATCTCCACAAGACAGTAAAGCCCTAGTAGGGCTTGGAAAGGTGGTTAAGGTATAGGTTTACATTTTGTTGACAGGATACGGCGCTTCTTATAAGCACCTACTACTTACGGCGTCTTCGCGAAACGACCGTCTCAAACCCATCCTCGTCAATGATGGGCTGTTGCGGTTCTGATTCGACCCTGGCCCGATCTTGCTCGAGTCCGACACGGGCACCTTGCCTATCCGCTTCGGTGATACCGCCGTGCTGTCGAGCCATGGTCCTCGCATCACGCATGTCCTCATCCTCGCTGTGCGAATCCACCTCGCCATCTTGGTTGGCACCTTGTTCGAACGTCGCCTTTTTACCCTTGAGCTCTTCGTACGCCTTTTCGAGTTCGGCGACAGCAGCCTGTGCACGTGCAAAGTCGTCGCCGGGAGCAAAGATGACGCGATGCAATCCGACGATGCGGCCAGCGACCCAGTCGGGAGATCCATCCTCGAGACGCGCTTCGTATTCGTCAACCATGTAGTGCTCAAGGACATCAGCGAGATCGTCCAGATCTGGTTCAAAAGCAGGACCTGGGTTTCCGTATTCATCGCACAGATGAGAGAGGAGGAAATCGCGCTTGTCGGCAGAGTCAGGGCCTCCCCATTCCTCCGAGACGGCGAGACGCATGGCTGGCCAGAGCTCAAAGGTGAGCATGATTGATTTGGCGAACAGAAGTTGTTGTGGCGTTGGTTGCTCTCCAGCTACCACAGCGGTGGAGCTTGTGGACGCGGAGGCCTGAGCAGACATGATTGATGGTCTGTCAATACGAGGATGATGTTTGCAAGGTAAAGCAGAGGCCGATCTGGAACAAAGTGGAGTTGAGCAAAGGAAGAAAAAAATTCCTCGGTGCTGCAGCGTCTGCGCTTCCCGAGTTCCGAGATAACGTTACTAGGGCGTAAAACACGAGTGACGAAACGTGGGGACGTTAACGTGTAAATGTGAAACGTGAAATTCGTGATTAGGGAGCTCTCTTAAAGCTCTTCAGGTAACGGCCGAGATGCGTCACTCGTCACTCTGCACCGTGCACCAAATCACGAATCTATACATAAGTTAATTAGTTTAGTTATTTATACACGATACGTGGTAAGGTCTCTGAGAGAATCTCGAGGTGGAGGTTTGATCTTGATAGTTTCGTGTCTCCCTCGAGCATCCTAGATCTTTCCCTCCTGCTTCTCCCTTCAACAGCAACGGCATTTGTGTCTCCTCAACAATGCCGCGAAACGTTCTATCTATCCCGCTAAAGCGCACTCCTTCCGTTTCAAGCGCGCTGAGCACAGCCATCCGCAACTACATCTCGAACAACTACAGCGATACCCATCCAGACGCCTTTTCCAACGACCTTCGCGAATTTGTGCGTCTTCGTGACCAGATCTGTTCGGTAGAAGTCCACGTCTCTAGCGTTGAACCGTTACTGCGCTATCACGCACAGCTGGTTTTCTTTTCTACCAAGTTCCCTGCCAACATCAACCTTTCATTCCCTTGGTCACTGTCCTTCCCCCCCTCTCTGCCGTCATGGACAAACACCATCTCGGGGGCTATGGAGGCGACCAAGTCCGCAGAAGCGGGTCCAGCCTCGGGCATTGCATATGCAACCAGTGATACAGTCGCACACCCGGATCTTGCATTCGAACGCGCCAACCTCCTCTTTAGCTTAGCCGCTCTCTACTCGGCGCTCGGCTGTGCAGAACCGAGAGCCGAGAACGAGAGCATCAAGCGTGCGACTGCATGGTTTCAAAACGCAGCGGGGGTACTGCAGAACATTGTTGACCATCTCGTCGAGCCCACACGCCTTCTGCTTCCACCTTCGCCGGATTTCAATCCACGCCTGCTTAGCTGTATCCGAGACCTGATGCTTGCACAGGCGCAGGAATGCTTCTGGCAGAAAGCGGTGATGGACCGTCTCAAGGATGCCACCATCGCCAAGCTTGCTGCTAAAGTTGCCGACTACTATGCATCTGCGCTTCAAGCTGTTACAGAAGCTCCCACTCAAGACGGCAGTAGTCACTCAGATCCAGCGGACACTGCCAAGCTAACGCTCCCCTCCGGGTGGGAGAATCATCTTGCTGTCAAGCGGTGGCACTTTGCAGCAGCTGCGCAGTATCGAAAGGCGTGCGACGATCTAGGTGCGAACCGCTATGGTGACGAGCTGGGTCGATTGCAACTGGCCGAGCAGCACGTCAAAAGTGCGCTTGATTCGGCCAAGAAAGGTGTGAATAGTGCTATCACGAGCGATCTCGAAAGCTTGCAAGCCATCATCAAAAGCAACCTTGCGCGTGCTACGCGCGACAATGATCTCATCTACCTCGAAGCAGTGACTCCTGCTGCGCAGCTCTCACCGATCCAGCCCGCAGCTATGGTCAAGCCTGTGGTACCTCCCGAGGTAGCCCAGCCCACCGCGTATCTTCGCGACGCTTCTGCTGCTACTGGGTCCAAGCCGGGGTTTGGTCGACCGTTGTTTGCCGAACTTGTTCCATATGGAGTTCATCTCGCCATCAGCATCTACGACGACCGCAAAGATTCGTTGGTACGCGATAGCATTGCCAGCAAGCGCGACGAGCTAGATGCCATTGCAACGAGCACACTTCAGAGTCTCAACTTGCCAGGATCGCTACAAGCCTTGGAGCAGCCGATGGGGCTGCCACCTGCCTTGCTTCGAAAGCACGAAGAGGTGGTAGCCGAAGGTGGTCTGGAGCGACTGCAGCGGATCGCCCATGATGTAGCTCGGATCGCCGCTACGGACCGAGACACACTAGCCGAAGCGCTGGCATTGATCGAGCACGAGCAACGTGAAGACGAATCGGTGCGAGCGTCGTTTGGCACGCATTCTAGCTGGGCAAGGCAGACGAGCAGCGAGGTGAATGGCGATCTCAAGGCTCAGGCTGCCGAGTATCACGGTACACTGGTGAAAGCGGCTGCATCGGATGAGATTGTACGGCGCAAATTGGAAGATTGGGAGGATTTGATTGATGTCTTGGGTGGCGATGTTGCTGGGTTGGAGGCATTCGTTCCATCGACGAATCCTAATGTGTCTGCTGTTAGTAGTGGGGCGCGTGGATCGGATGAACAGGTGCAAGCGGTACGTGCGCTGCGCGAGGAGCTTGAGCATCTCGACGATCTGCTCGACTCGCGTTCTGCCTGCGTCACCGAAGCCAAAACGCTCGCTGCTTCTGACGACATTCGAGCACTCGTCCTACGCGAAGCTGCATCGCTCGCTTCCAACGTCTCTGGCGTCGCCGAAGTATCGGGTGCCGACTTTGAAGAGCTGTTTGACCACGAACTGCGCAAGTACGCGCGTTTCACCTCGGACCTCGACCAGTCTGGTTCGCTGCAAGAAGCGCTATTGCAACGCATCGAACAACGCAATGCCGCGTTTGTGCAGGCGAGGAAGAGCGACGCTACAATCCAACGTCGCGAGAAAGCACTACAGAATCTCGACTCGGCGTACATAAAGTATCGAGAGCTCTCGAGCAATTTGGTAGAAGGTTTGGAGTTTTACAATGGCCTCGCCAAGATCTTGAGTGGATACAGGGATGCGGTTAAGGAGTGGGCGAGAGCAAGGCAGGTCGACTTGCATTGGTTGGTGCATCAGATGGGGAGGATGAGTGTGGATCAGCCGCTGCCGCCGCCTGAACAGGAGCAGAATACGCAATCACAACCGCAACCGCAGCAGCAGCTTCAGTCATCTCCAGCGAGACAGACTAGGAGCCAAACTCGTCTCTCGCAACATCAGCAGCCGCCACAGCCGCCACAGCAACATCAACCGACTCCACCTCAATGGGGCGCTCTTCCACCTGGAGCCAAGATTCAATTTGGCGACTGACATGCCCACCGGGATCTCGCGCTTCTGTCTCGTTCCTTCATCTGGTCACTCCAGCCAATCGAATGTGCACGTTTGTGCCAAGTCATAAACACGGCTACAGTTCAAGTGTGAAAACGGCGTGCATGTGGCACACGCCAGACAGCCAAGTGTGTGAGGTTTGGAATTGAAATTGCAATTGTGATTGTCCGATTGGGTGTCAGGTTGAGCTAGTGCGATGAAACGCATGCGGATGGTGGTGGCCAAGCATGAGAGGTACGAGATAATCCGTGGGTTGCGAGCCTAGGCCAGCGTCGATGCAAGTGCAAACATGGTCATGAACGTGGCAACAGCAGCGATGGCGTTGACGTGGGTCGACGCAGCACCACTTGAGCTCGAACCCGAGCTACCAGAGCTGCCGGACTTGGTGGCATTACCAATTGGCTTGGCGGTGTACTGCACACCGTTCATCTGAGCAGCAGCCTGGAAGACGCTTCCGTCTCCGACGTCGTAGAAATCGGTCAACACGTACGTCGGATACCCAGTGCCATGCAAGCTTGCACAGTTGCCAGCGTCCGTCATGATTGAACTGAGACTGTTGGTCGTGTTCAGCTGCGCCGTGTTGGGGACGAACACGGTGGTTCCGAACAAATTGAACGACGAGTCGAGATAGTGGTTGATGAGGTACATCAAGTTGCTCGGTTCGCTGCCGGAATTGATCCGATCGACCGAACAGTTGAACGGCACCGAGATCTGATTGTATGGGTTCTCCCATGTGTTTTGGAAGTGAGGCAGGATGTAAGGGACGGAAGAGACGTCGGCAGAGTTGTCGATGAAGACAACGAGGTTTTTGCCAGAGTCGATAAGCGAGCCGAGGGTAGGCCATGAGTCCTTGGCGAGTGCAGCCGTGCCAGGGGAGTAGGCTTTCGAGGCCAGGCCGGTTGATTGGAATGCGGTGCCGAAGGAGCTAACCGGTTGGTTGTCCGAGTTCACAATGAGAATCGTGATGACATCGTTGGGATTTGAATCAACCCACGTTTTGACCTTGGAGAGATAATTTTCGAGGGTGCCACCATTTTCGATTTGGCAGCTGTGGGTTGAAACAGAGGCAGATGGAGCCCGAACAATTTGACGGGAGATTGAAGCGGTCAACAAAAGAAACTCGTACATAAAAGCATGTAAGTGGGTTGCGAGCTGTCAGAAAGAGCGCTATGGGTCCGAGCAGTACTTACGAAGAGTGGCAAAGATTGATGCCAGATCCCGAAGTCGAGTTGGAACTCTTATGGGCTTGCACCTGAAGCAGACGAATGCCATCGGTGAGCTGCTGCGTGACCGACTGCTCCTGATTCTTGCCCACGGAGGCGCCTGCCAAGGTTCCCACAGCATAGCTGTTGTGCGCTCCGATGTAGGTAACGTTCGAATAGAGGCGGCTGCACAGAGAGGCGTCTCCGTTGCAGACGCTCGCACGCTTTACAAGTGTCTCGACGGCAGCATCCAAAACGGGATGCGGAACAGCGCCGACCAAGCTGCTGACAATTACAAGTGCCGATACGAGACTGAGAAGCTGGATGAACTGGAACATGATGAAGAACAAAAGACGCCTGCGTCTTTCGATGATGATGAAGGGAGAGAAAACCTTCGTAAAAGTGAACCAGTCACTGGTGATGATAATCCCAAAGGAATGTGGCGGTAGTGATGTACAACGACCGCAAATTGAAATGATGATGGTAGTCGTCACGAAGGCAGAATCGACGATGACGATGGTAGCAAAGGCGGTGAGGAGAGGGACGGGAAGGAGAAGGAGAAGGAATCACGAATGATATGTTTCAATCATTGCTCGACTAGCAGGGCGGTGCTGTTCAAACAACTTATCCTGCAGATGGCGCGCAACTCGAAAACTGAAAAAGGCGTCTTAGTCACGAGTGTTGGTGTGTTGGTGTGCTGCTGTGCTGCTGTGTTTGAATTCACGAATCGCGCGCCGATCAAGCTCACCTTAGCCGTGCCAAGCTCTGCAGCAAAATGTGCTGCCGCGGTGGAGATCTACAGTACACTTTTCTGTGGTCTGTGACTGCACGGTGCTGGGATGCCGAGCCTAAACCTAACTTCAAACACCCGTCATCAATGATATAGAGTTTAGAGTTCTACCTCTAACATCATCCACCCCATCCACACGCCACCTCACTCACCACTCAATCAGGTTAGACGATCACACCTGGGCATGCAAAGGGACATGAAAATTGGGATTTGCGATGAAGGAGGAGCCACACTGAAAAACAAACAATCACGAATTCTGTGAATCAAAATGTGAATGCGATTGACAAAATGCAGAACGAAACCTACAACATATCACGAATCAACGATTTCAGAACTTGCAACAAAGAGAACACAACAGAGTCGCTCGCTTCAAGAGCATAAAGACCTGGCTATGCCGCCATCATGCGGTAGTCTCGATAGCAATCTGGCGAGTCTTGGAATGCTCCTCCTTCTTCTTCGGAATTTCGAGTCGGAGCAGACCATCGTTGAAGCGTGCCTTGAGGCTGGCATCGTCGGCCAGGTTGGCAGTGGGAGGAAGCGTGAACGAGCGGCTGAAAGATCCGTAGACACGCTCAGAGACCAGAGCGTGTCCCACCGTGCCCACCTGTCCTTCTCCATTGTTGTCTTTCTTGGCTACCTGAGTCGATGAAGAGTCATCGGCGGCTTCAGCTGCGTGCTTGCCATCCGTAGCCGACGGGGCATCGCGAGATTGCTGACTGCCATTGCTTGTCGAGGGCTGCGAACTGTACTCGCTCTTCATCGAACCCTCGAGCGTCAGTCTGCGCCGGTCGGCGTCAACATTAATTTTGAGGTCCTCCTTCTTGACACCGGGGAGTTCGGCAGTCAATACAAACCGGGTATCCTCTTCGTGAAGATCCACCTTGGGGCCAGACCAGATACGGTAGTCGCCCGCGTTGACGTTGGGTCGACTAGCAGCGGCCATGGCAAAAGGGTTCATCGTCATCAGGTCGCGCAGAGACGACGATGGGAACAGGTCAAAGTCGTCCAAGGGCGAAGCGAAAAAGCTCGAAGGTCGGAGGAGAGACATGTTGCTGCGTGACGTCGAGATGGATCGTTGGGGTGCGGTGTGCTTGAGTGAAGAGACGCTTGCGAGAGGGCTTGTGCGTGGGCGTGAAGCTGTGTTTCGAATGATAGAAGAGATCTGCTTGCTAGGCAGTGGAAGTCGGAGCGCTTGACGCATCAAATTAGGAGCTTGCAAAGTACAATAGCGGCGGCGTTAATCGCGTGGTGTTGTGCTTGCGTGTCTTGAGTATGTCTGAGTCTTGTTGGAAGATGCTGAGGGAAGGAGGGAAGCGTGAGAAACGATCTCTTCTTATACCTTTCGACCGTCTCTGTTGGTGTTATAGCATTGCTCGTCGATGTTGCTCACCACGATGTCCGTCGCCAAGCATCTTCCTCGCGACTCAGCCTCAACAATGATACTCTGCTCGTTTCTGCTTCCTTCTCTCTAACGGTCACCTCATTTCTTTGTGCGAGGCGAACGCTCAGGAATACTCTCGATCTTTCGCTCGCAACTCGTGTGACTGTTGCTGCGGACGATTGAAGCGCTTAAGGGCAAGACCGTGGCAGTCTCCAATGTTGGTTGACAGCTCTCGCGAAGTCACGAGTCGTTTCACCTTTCGCTCTTGTGCTTCGTTTCTTGTAATTTCAATCACAGTACAGATTTCTCGCGCGCTTTCTAGACGATTCTACACCTCACCAGGCGCTTCCACTTTTCTTGCGCGTTCCTCACACTCGTGACTTTTGTCCCTGAAAATAATAATTTCCTGTCTTGTCTTGTTTGGGTGACTCAGCCGGCTGGACCATTCGTGTGCACGATTGTGTTTTGCACTACCTACATGCTGTACTATACTCGTGACTGTATGTTGTCTTGAGCGCTCTCAACCAGCTTCCGGTCTGTCTTTGTTCCCACGCCACGGTATCACGCAGCTCGATCCTTGTGAGCATACTTCGCAAGCAAACGATATGGCTTACTGTTTGGATGGTTATTGCACGAGGTCTCTGTGCTTTTGTTGACAATCGTGAATACAGTCGTAATGTCAACCGTTCCATACCAAAAAAATGCCAGAAGAATGGAGAAACCAGCAGGACAGTCTAAAGCCCTCTCAAATCACGAATCACGGATGATGCAACAGAGGCCGTGCGTGGTGCGTGGTCCGTGGTCCGTGATCCGTGATCCGTAATCCGGAGTCATGAATCGTGAATCGTGAATCGTGAATCGTGAATGCTAGAATGCTAGTTAACTCATTCACGATTACATCAATAAACTTACTCACAGGCTGCCACCTACCACGGATGCGTGCTGTCACAGTCGTGAGTCTGTGAGAACAGAACCCGAATCAAACAGAAATGAAACAGAAGCAACCATCCAGAATTTTTAGACAGCACAGCAGTCAACTATTGAATCATCGTGTGACAATCGTGACTCATACCTTCACGGTTGATAATCGTGAATCTGTGAATCTCGATCTCGATGGTCACTATTGGCTCACCTCGTAAAAGGGTTACCAAAGCTCAGGGAGGAAGAGACGATCTAGGCTGCACAACTCGTGACTTGCTCTCAGCCAAGGGCGCTTCGATCCCGAAACCCGCAGCACTGCACATGCAGGTGCTGTACACAGCTGCCTACAGCTGCATGAAGCGGAAGAAAGAGCCGCTCTGAGGACTATAAGGGTCTTCACAAACTCTCACCCAAAGCCGAGGTTGCCGTGGTGCCGCAGATCCGTAGTCAAGCAGACTTTGGCTTTCCCGTCACCCCTGCAAGACACGGGGAGCTGACGCAGCACCTTCGACGGGACCGTTCCCAGAATGACGTTGCAAATACCTGAGCATGATTCACGATTTGGTCGCATCTTTCGTTCTGCGCTACTCAGAGGTCACCAGCGTCCCTTCGTACTAGAGAGATGCGCAACAGGTGTGAGCTGGGGAACGCAAATTTGACAAAGAGTTACTTCGACCTGCTGCAGGAGGTTATCATTGTCTATGATATCATTCTGGAAAACTTTTACAACGTAGACCAGAGTGGGTTTCTCCCCGGTCGAAGATAAGCTGAGAAGGCCATTGCGCCGCAGCGGATTGGCAGGGACCTGCGCTTCCAGTCTCATCTAAAATCAGAGAGATCATCACCCTTTATGAATGCATCGATGCACGCGTAAAGCCTCCACTAACGTACTCACGACTGTAATTCATGTAGTACTGACTGTAATTTCGGATTACTGAGCCCCACCAAAATGGTGTGAGTAGTGTGGATGGATCGCGTCTGTGCCTTCACTCCGTCCCTGAGCCCCCCCAACCGACTTTTTGATACGATTGCGGACCCTGCATCCGGCGTTGCAGCCACTATTTGCCGCCTGCTGTCAACAATATCCTGCATTCCCAAGCTCACAATGGCCGGTCCTAGCATCCCAAAGCGGTAAACGGCAGCTCGAACAGCATCCGCCGCCGAGCGCGATGCCAAAGAAGACCGGCTGCAGCTAGCCGCTAGCGAGCTTGGCAATGGAACATACTCCAGCATTCGACAAGCGGCTGCAGCCAACAATGTGCCCGAATCAACGCTACGCCATCGCGTTCAGGGCCGTCAGCCCTTGCTCGGATCAGCATGCAGGCACTTACTCCGGCTGCCGAAAGCGCGCTTGTCGACCATATCCGGCTTAGTGCCTACAGCGGGTACCCTCTGACGCCCGCACAGATCCGAGAGTACGCCAACGCTGTCTCGCGTCGCATTGGCCAGACAGGGCCTGTCGACGTTGGGCGCAATTGGCTGCAGGGCTTCCTGCTGCGGCACCCCTCAATTCGCCCATATTGGTCTCGCTGTCCTGACAATGTACGGCTCACAGGAACAACAGAGGAGGATGTACGCCAATGGTTTCATCGTCTTGGTGAGATCATGCGTGAGTACAGCGTGGCGTCAACAGACGTGTTCAACATGGACGAGACCGGCTTCATGTTTGGCCTGGGTGCTAGCGAGCGGGTCGTTGTATCTACTGGTGATCTGGCATCTCGGTTTAGCGCGCAGCCAGGAACCCGAGGGTCGGCCAGTGTTATTGAATGCATTGGAAGCGGTGGCCAGGTACTACCGCCGCTCATCATTACAAAGGGGAAACACCGCACTGTTGGTGAGCAGCGTCGCATGAATGGCATCCCGGCTTCCTGGCACTTGTCAGAGTCGGATTCCGGGTGCATCAATAGCGAGCTTGCTGTCGAATGGGTGGAAAACATCTTGGACCCTCACACACGGCCGTCGACGCCATCACACTGGCGTCTGCTCATCATCGATGACCACCAATCACACACAAGCAAGCCATTTTGTGATGCTCTTTGGTCGCATCGTATCATCCCATTCGTGCTCCCACCCCACACCACGCATGTAATGCAACCGCTTGAAGTTTCGATCTTTAGCCGGTTGACATCAGCATATCGGCGTTTGGTCAGCAGCGCCGCAGAGAGCGTTGGCGCCACCATCGACAAGGCGCAGTTCGCAAGCTTCTACGCCCACGCACGCGAGACAGTTCTAACCCAGTCAGCAGCCCGGAAGGCCTTCTCGGACTTGGATATCTCAGTCAACCCAGACCCACACAAGGTTTTATGCCGTCTAGCTCTCCAGTCTACGCCATCCGAAGCTTCTAGAATGCCACTGCAGGCGATCTCGATTCCACGCTCAGAGTCTGCTTTCAACGCTGCCCTTGACGCCGCGCTCGCTGCCCACGCTCAGGATCCCAACTCACGCGTTGCACGGGACTTGAAAGAGATAACTAAGCAGGCATACGAGACAGCTCAAGCATCTCATGCGATTCTAGAAGCCGAAAAAACCATGCTTCTAGCTCACCAGTAACGGAAGAGCAAAACACTGGCAACAGTGGGACGAATGGTGAAAAAGGGCGATCAACGGTGCTCTCGAAAGAAGCCATGATCATCCGAGAGAATTCAGAGCGAGATTGGGTATCGAAGAGACCGGTAAGGCTGCAAAATGGGCAAGGAAGCCGCCAGCAGGAGGAGGAGGAAGAGGTAGCACCTCCTATGGCTGCAGTCTCTGAAGGCGACTCCGAGTCTGACAATGGCAGTGATGCTGTTCGGACATCAACAACAACACTATCTCCACCTCCCATGCAAACCTTTGTCAATAATCCCGACGTTGACCCTCTCAGCGCCATCAGTGATCACGACAAAGATGCCGTTGGCTTTTTTGAAACACTATGCTGGAATGCTGTACAAAGAACAAGTGACTCGTGACTGATGCGTTGCTGTTTGAGGGCGTGTCTACATGTCAAAGTAGCTGGAGCTGCTAATCACATCATGACACTGAGGACAGAAGCGTTGATGAGCTGCAAATTTAGTGTGCGATGCGGCACATGCTCCGCAGAACAGTCCACCGCAGCCAGCACAGCTTCGACGTCCTTCCAGTATGCCGAATCGTTTCGAGCAGCTTAGATTCATGCAGTGCGACGAAAAAGAGTCGGGAATCGCTACAGCGTCTCCGACCAACGTCCACTGGTACAGCCGACCATGCTCGTCGCCCGTCAGCACCATCTTGGGCGTCGTCGCAATCGCTGTGATCAAAGGCCGTCCCTGCAGGTCCAAGCTTCCACTTGCACCGCTTGCACCGCTTGCCACGCTTCCATCAGCACCTAATCGATCGTGATGCTCGAGTACATGCAATGGCGCAAGTCGCCATAAGGGTGTCTTCACTGCTGCCGCTTGATGATCGCTTCCCACTGAGACCAGTCGTCCCCGCTTCTGCGCTTGCTTTGATGAAGTCGCCGGACTTGCAGATGACGACGGAAGCGCTTCAGCGGACGCATCGTGTGCAGACACGGCCTCCCATGCAACCACCCTTCCGCGATGGCCAGTCAGAAGTACGCCGAGTCGGCCCACGTGGTAGTCGCGCTCGAAAAAGCTCAAGCTAGAGATGGGCTCCGAAATATTGGCGCTTGTCGCTAGACACGCGAGCAGCTCTCCGTTGATCGACCAAAGTCGTACTTCGGGACCACTTGCCGTCGCTAGGTGGCACGTCTTTTCGTCAATCGCAACCAGCTGCACGCCCGAGTCGTGTCCGCGCAGCGAACGCACGTACGTTCCCCGGTTGAGATCCCAGACGATCGCAGTTCGATCTTTGGAACCGGTCAGCACGACGCTCCACGCCGACGAAGCTGCAACGCACATCACCGTGTCATCGTGCCCTCGCAACAGCGTCCACAATGTTACCTCTCGCTTGGCACCATCCACCTCCCAGATGCTCACCATACCGTCCGAGCTTCCAATCACGATCGAGTCGGCACGCGCCTGCGCCATGCAGGTGATTCGGTCGGGCGTCATCTGCTCCACCACTGCCAGAGGCCGTTTAGCATCACGCGAGCTATACATACGCAGACTTCCATCCAGGTGGTCTGCAGACAGGGAGACACCCGACTTGGGCAATATCAGGTAATCTTTAGGCGATGCGAACGCTCTTTCAGGGTGGAAGGGGTAGATGAAATGCACCGCGTTCTTGAGCGTGCGGATCGGTGCAATCCCTTGCACAATCAATCGCGGATGTTCAAGCATCCCGAATCGGTCCGATGCCGACAGCGAGGCGTGAAGCCTTCGCAAACGCTGAGGGTGAGGATGGTGGAACAACTTTGACGGGGTTTGACCAAAGTTGTGAATCACCTGAGCCGCTGCTTGACGCTCCATGGGCGATTCAATGGAATCCAGGTCCACCGCGTCTTCATAGCTGAGCGGATGGAAGACGTTGGTGCTCTCCACTGACTCTTCTCCTCGCGATCGGTAACCGAATATCAAGTCGATCCAATGATGTAGCCGTTGCGAAACATACTCGGATTCGAGCGCCTCTCTGTGCTTCAACACGAACAAACGCGGATCGTCCTTTGCCCATGGAGGCAGCTCGACATCGTCAATGACCTCACCGGCCTGAGTGATGCCAAAATCGAATCGGTTCGTGTTGCGCAGAAACTCTGGCAGATAAAAGAATTCGGGAATGAGTTCGCGTACGTCGCCACGAGAAAGTTCTGACGCTGACATCCACGCCTTAGCGATGGATCCAAATGTACGATCTGCCAGATCAAAGTTGCCACCTTGTAGAGCCAGCAGTAGTCGCTCAAATGGCCGCGTTCGGATCAAGAAGCCGCAGACAGTTGATGCGGTCGAGTAATGCGTTCCGTAGTGGAACGGCACCATGTCTACTTCTTGCAACTGCACATAGCGGTCCTCGAATTCCTTTCTGCGGATGGGCGTCTGGGCTCCCATTGGTAGCTCGAGCTTCCGAAAGCTCGCTGGATCTTCGAGATTGAGTTCGTCGCTGACATAATCTGCCAACACCCACGGAAAGCATGGGAACTGCGTTAAATCATTCATCGATCGTCCTGCCAGCGTGTTGAGTGCCATGAGGTACGCAAAATTGCTCATACGTCCTTCACGCCATGCGGTGGTCATGGATCCCCAGCCGGCAGACCGGCCTAACACTGCCCCAGCTAGACGGGAACCCAGACCGGAGGGAGATATAGAGGAAGACGAAGATGGTCCCCCGCTTCCTGCACCTCGTTCCCGGATGGCTTCCCGCATCGTTTCAGCGGCCGCAACGGCGGAAGGTGCACGGATCTGCAGTTCTCGATGCATCTTTTGCGCGGTGGCTGTCTCCGGACAGACAAGTAGACAGCTCTGGCCATCTTCGAAGAATATCTCGACGGCGGTGCGGCGGTGCAGCCATGACCGACGATGACAAACTTGCAACGTCGACCAGGGCCACTTGCGCGTTTGCGCGTCACCCTCGAGATCGCGGACGAGATCGGATGGCTTGGAGGCGTCGCTTGCCAGAGTCGCCATAACAAGCGCGTCACGCTCCTCGGCTGGCGCCTCCCACACATTGATCAGCTCGCCGTTCGGTCTTTGAAAGTAGTCATCCATAAGATAAACGCACAGCTTGCCGAGGATCAGCAAGCAACCCCTTGATTCTATGCCGACCACGCGTGAGGTGTTGAAGACCGCCTCAATCACGTCACCGCGTTCAAGAGAGCGGAGCACACGGCGGTACTTGTCTTCGTGAAAGAGTTCGCTTGAGGTCTCTGCAGCTGCAGTGCCTGCCGAATCAATGATGCCTGCGGAGGAGTCTGGATCCTCCTGGACGCCTTCACCATGACTTTTCGGAGCGCCGGATCTCGCCAAAGATGGAAGCTGATCAATGTTGACTGTATTGTCATCTGCGCTACCCCACACGTCACCGTGTGGCTCTGTCTTCGATGCATACGAGTCCGTGCCGGACGAGGGATCAGATAGTTGAGGCGCGACCAAATCCGTTGGTCGGACAGCAGACTCATCCAAGAGCCGCAGCTTGAGGCGAATACGATCGGGTCCCTCTGTAGAATCCAGGCGCCATACGTCTTTGTTCGAGTTGGCACCTCTACTACTTGTCAGAGTGCCTTGGAGCAGTGCACGCTCCCGCGTAAGGCTAGCTTGAAGCTCACGCCATTGCATGGCGGCAAACGTTTGCATCTCGTGCAGATCGTTGACAAATTTGGCCCTGCGAACGTCCTCGGCCTCGACCAGGCTAGCATGCCAGGCGATCAGGCGGTTCTCCGTACTCCTAACCACCTGCTCTCGCGTGTCGACGCGTCGGAGAGATTCATGCAGCTCTTGCAGTCGCTCCATGTGTGCAGCTGTCTTGAGAGTCTCTCGAGTCTTCGATATGCTGTTCCAAGCAAAGTCATACGCGAGATCAGCTCGATGTGCGGAAATCTCTGCAGTGACGTTTTCGCTGGCTTCGTGAGCGATGGGAAGAGCATGCTTTTGCTGTGTTTCGTTGAACATGGTCATCGCGTCACCTTCGACGATGGCAGGTCTGGCCAGGGCTACGAGATTGAACAGTGTAAACGTCTTGACATGCGCATCTGCCGTAGCCTCTTGGTCTGGCTTGGAGGTGACAGTTTGCAAGACGAAAAGTAGTCGATTAACCAAGCACTCGAAAAAGGTACGGTCCTGGTTTGCTGGGTGCAAAATTACTTCTTGACTTTGCAGTACCTCGTCGAGTGTCTGGATGTGGCGATTCTCGTTGGCGAGACGAAGCAACACAATGCGGTTCAAGCTAATGAACAGTGTTGCTACGGCTCGATTGACATGTTTGGCTGTGTCGTCGGTAGTTTTAAGAAGAGCACTGAGCAGGTCCAGTGTGGCTTTATAAAGCTGTTCTTCAAGCTTGACATTTCCGGACAGAATCTCTTCGGAAGCTGTCTCGATGAAGAGGGCGATAAACTCGGCGGACGTGATTGCTCGACGTGGCTGGTCGGAGATCACCAGCCTCAGTTTTTGTGCTATTGCGGCAAGAAGGTTGCAGCGGAAGGTAGTCTGTTGTGCTAAGTCTGTTGGAGGCAGAGCCTGATCGATGGCTGACAAAATGGCGATCGAGTGGGTCGAAAGCAATGAATCGACGGCAAGCTGCGCAAGCAAGCTGAGCAAGGACACTGCAATGCCATAAACTCCCTCCTGAGCGGATGCTGTTGCTTGTGCCTTTGCCCCAATGGGTGTATCTGAATTCTTGTTGAGTGTGAGAGCGTTTGTCAAGCCCATCGTAATCACAAAATCAGCTTGGCCAACGAATATAAAAATGCAGTCGATCAGCCCACGGAGAATGATCGGCGAGAAGAGAAGCTCTCTGAACTCGGCCGATCGATATCCATACACGCAGAGGAGCTCGGCGGTCTCGTGAAGCATAGTCGTCTCTCTAGAAGCTTGCGCAGCTTGCTCCAAAGCTTTGATATCGACATTCATCGACTGGCTACGTTTTCGGATGTGACTTGGTCGTGACGTCACGGGTGGCACAACGGATCCTTCAAGATCGCTCGATTGGGAGTTGAACGTGGAAGTAACAAGATGGGCTGCGCCAGATGTTCGTGGAGGTAGGGACCGAAATTGTCCGCCAAGCGATGTGTTTCGCTTTGTTGCTGCGACACGCATGCCCTCTTTCAAACAAGACAAGATCGCTCGCAAAAGCGGAGCGCAATAAACCGATTTTGCCTGTTCGTGATCGTTGGGTAGAGGCACAAGTGTAAGCAAGGGCGGGAGTGTCTGCGGCACGTCTAGTCCAAACAGTGCTGACCACAACGTTGGCAGGAGCGAGGCGATCGACCAAAATCGGGGCAGGAGTCGTTCAAGCACCTTGAAGCCTCCTGAGCTGCTCAGACGCTGAGCGTAGCCAAGTTCGGGGAGCAGCAAGAGGCGGGCCAAAATGTGTAGCGCTAACTCGGAAGCTCTCTTCTCAGCTCGTGGGTGGAAGAACAAAAGAAGCCATTTGACATTGACTGTGTCAGCAAAACGCATCAGATGGCTGCGCCGCTCCTGAAGCAAATCCGTCAAAAGTTCAAACATGGCAAGCGCTTGATGCGTTGCTTGCGGCACGGCTGCTGGGACAGACGATACATCTACTGCATCTGTTTTTTGATCTCGACTGCAGCCCAAAGCATTGAACCCTACAGCATGAGCTGCTACACGCCGAGACTCCATCGTTGCCGCACGCTGCGGTTTTGGCCTGGCCGAGGACATCGATAACGACGAAGACGACGATGCAGCAGATGAAGCGTGTTGCAGTGCGGCGGTGCGGCACAATTGTGACGCCAGATACGAAGTGACAATGCGCACAGAGGGATCGGAGAATGAAGAAGCTAGCAAGGCGCGTAACGCATCCAATAGCGCCGGAGTGAGCTCGGCAGAGTAGAGGTCGGAGTGGATTGCGTGGACAAGCTTCTTGACGATTTGCATCTTAGCCACCCGCTTGGCGTTGAATCTCCTGTGCTTGGAGACGCGGAGAAGCAGGTGAAAATGCTCCAAATGCCGACGTTGCAGCTCTTGATGGGTGGATGACCATAGCTCAAAATCGAGCATGACGATACGATAAAGAAAAGGGTTGATGAGGAGGGAGTCATCGCGATTGACACTTTCGGCTGGATCGATGCCCACCGCACTAAACACGACATCGGCAATCTCATCGTTGAATAGGTGGGCTTTGTTGTGCAGAAGCGACCCGAGCACTTCATAGCCTTTGCGTCGCTCGACGTCCTCGCTCAATCGCCATGACTGCGAGACGAGCTGAGCAAAGAGGCGCAACGTCTTCGCGAGCATGTTCGGCGTTTCAGCATCAGAGATGAGGCGCAGCAAGATTGCACATCCCCCGAGCTTCCAGATGACCTCGTCGAGAGGTTGCGGCACGAGTAGTGCGGGATCGCCGTACAGTTTGGCAATGCCAAACGAAGACCCGACCGCTTCACGATTCATTGGGACAGCCTGATTAAGAATAACGCGCGAGCCTGATCTCTTGGCTGTATCTGAGGGAGCTGTAGAAGCAGAAGGCGTGCGATTCCCGGCCGCGCCGGACCGATCAAAGGTAGCCGTGTTGGCGGCATTGATGACAAAATACAAGCGATCTTCGGACACGAGATCGCTTGCACGGCCTGCTATGGCTGTGACCAGCGGCAGATTCGAAATCTCTTTTTCGGAAAGTACGGAAGCACTACCATTTGGTGTCGTTGCGGGTGTTCTACGCGCGATCTGATCGAGACGCAGATTAATGTTGGCGCTGGCACGATACGTCAGGAACCTTCCAAGCGAATCTTGTGCATTGCCGGTATAGCGTGGCCCCAGTTCGTGAAACACGAGAGGCAGGTCGTTTGGCAGGGCATCGTCAATGAGCAATGTTGGGCCAAGAGACCAAACAAGTCGATTTGTGCGAGGACGCGTAGGATCGCTTTGTTGTAGGTCTTGCGATATCTCATTGTGAGAGCCAGGTGGAGAACCCAGAACGGCTCGCACAGGATTGGCAAGGTGAGCCTGCCCTGACACTGTCGAAGGAGTACGACTGTGAGTGGGCCATGGGGCCAACTTTTCCTCGATCATCTCACCATTGACGTAAAGCCGAGCTGGTGACATGTTTGCGCCACCACGAGGACGAAAGTGGACAAAGACGAGTTGGTAGCGTTGTCCGGTGACAAAGACGGCATTGTTGAAGCGTGTGGGCGTCAAGGGAGTGTGCCGAGTTGAAGCATAGCTGAAGTGACCTGTGCCAGGCTCAATGAAAAGCTGGACGTGAAGGGACCTTTGTGCATCAAAAAGGGTGAGTAGCTCGATCGGGAGGGTGGGCTCGATGCGCTCGATCGAAAATGTTGAGACAAAAGAGAAGCCTCTGGAGGACGCAGCAGGCGGGAAAGGACGGCGGAGGGTCGAAAAGGCAAGCGAGGCGTGCCCATGTTCCGCCATGCTGAAAAGTACCGCGTTAGGCTCTTGCGACGTATCGGCAATGTCGAGGAGCAAGTCAAGAACGCGTTCGCGGCCATCGTCTGCGGACGACAGAGACTCGCTTGTGCGCAAGGAAGGAGCTGTTGTGAGAAAGATGAGGAGTTTGCGACCGTCTTTGTCTGGAATACCGGCGGCAGCATAGAGGTGTCTCAGGATGCTGGCAAGAAGATCGCGATGTCGCAGTTGGGCAGCGGGCGAGTATGCTTTACGTTCCGCCTGTTCATGCGGACTGCTTAATGACGCATCGAAAGGCTTGAACGTCGGAAGAGAAATGGGCGACGGAAGCGATGAGGCGCTATGGCTGGTGATTGTTGGCAGGACGGCGTCGAGCACGAGAGTGGTCAAGCCGATGCTGGCGAGTGCAGTTTGGTTTCGACGATTAGAAGCAATAAGCTGCAGGAGGGTATGCAATACGATGCGCACCCCAACTGCGTCGAAAAGTTCGGCATCGTTGCTTTCGAGGCTGGGTGTTGTCTTGGAAAAGAGCAGCTGGAGCAAGATCCGAACAGCATGAGGGAAGGTGATACCAGGCACGGGCGTCCATTGGACCCGAACTCTGTTTTCTAGAACACGTGGAGTCGCGGATTCGGGCTGATCGGCAAGATATCGACGGGTGGAGATAATGCGTTCAGCGTAGGTGGCCACATCGGCCAAAGCCAGTCCGAAGAGGGAGCCAAAGACGTTGTCAAGAGGTACGGCGTCCTTGGCGGCAATGGCGATAGCGTCCAAGAGGCCGTTCCATCCCACAGTCGCCTCAAAGGATTTGATGTTGAGTGGGTGTTGAACAAGCGATGCTGAGAGGATAGACAGAGCCAGCTTGAAGATCTCGACTTGAAGAGCCGCATGGTCGGATGATTCGGATTGCGCCTGCGGGGCGTCGAGTGTCGAGATGAGCTGGACTACTACGATGAAGCCGCCCGCTTGGCGAAAGTCGTCGCGATAGCCATGTGCTCGAGCCGGAGCCGCGAAGGAGATTCCTTCGACCAACATGCGATGAAGATGCCCACCAAGATGTAGCTTGGTTGGCAAGTCGCGAGCTGAGCACCTGTGCAGAGCTTCGAGGACTGAGAGCAATTCGTCACGCTGAAGGGATCGGGAAGAGTGATCATGGAAAGGATCAGAAGTATCTTTGTTGGGATGTTGGGGCCATAGCGACCAAGATGATGGTAGGATGACAGGGCTGTTGGCATGTGCGCTGCTCAATGGGCTTCCCACGGATGATTCTGGCATTGGTGATGGTGGAGGAAGGAGGCTGGGAGAGCTTGCAGCGTGCTGACGTTGGATCGATAGCGTTTCTGCCGAGGGCTGTGATGCAGATCCGCTCGTAGTGGCTGGCAGCGCTGCAGACGAGGTTGGCAGACGGCACGAGTTGGCTCCATGAGCTTCAAGCCTATCGCTTGCCAGATCTGAAGTCGTACCAGATTCGAATTTTGAGCCAGCCGAGGAAGGTAAGAGCTCGTCATTAACCAAGGGTGTCGAAGAATCGATGCCGAGAACGGCTGGCGCCTCATCGCCTTGAGACGAGATCGGCTGCTGTTCTTGCTCATGAGATCTTTGGTAGTCCATCGTGACCGAACTATGATGACGACGCAGCCGAGGAGGCCCTGTGAACAGTTGAGGAGGCAGTGGGTTTGAAGAGGCTAAGCACGATGAGCATTACCTTTGGTAGTCAGAGTCTGATGGCGCGTAGGGAGCAGGGTTGTTTCGATGTCTAGATGTATTTCGAGTGATATGATTGTAGTTATCGTTCGTAGTCGCAGTTCTTGGCAATGTTGAGTGATGACGCTGGCAAGTATGCTGTCGACTGCACAATCGTGAATGGGGTTGGCTCTACGCACGATCCTGGCTGATACGTGATAGCTCAGCCTTTCACCGTTTTCTTGTCGTGAGTAGGGCGTTGGGTGTGACAACAAAAGGTTGGTTAGTCAACCGCGCAAACGCACTTCGAAGGGTCCAACAGGGAAAAGTAACACTCACGATTCACTCGTGACTGAATCACTCGTCACTTGACTGACAGACTCACGACTACGTGCACGGTGCTTACGACGTGCGACTGTGGACTCGTGACTCTCGGCACCCGTTCCGACTGACTCAGGTGTGCTTCGCTGTCATCCGTCACCTGGCCCATGCATTTGACTCTTTCGGCGATTGGAAACTTCCGACGCTCCCACTTTTGATTCATTCGTGATTCACGATTCGTGATTCTACTCGTGACCAAGTTAACTTAATTCGTCACTCGTCATTCACGACTTTTGCTTGGTGATGATTTGTGATTCAACTCGACGTATTCACGACTTTTTTGTCATCGTAATCTGTGAATGCTGCTGCCATCCTCACATCAGCATCTCCTCAATCTAGATCGTTAGAGGACACACGTTGCAAGATGACCATGACTGAATTCATTGAAACCTTGACATAAATTGTTCGGTTTGGCTTGGGCTGGCTGGTCCAGATCAGCGTTGGTAGCCATAGGCATCCTGCTGGTATCCAGAACCAGGCTGCGAGCCATGAGAAGGCGCGTAGTGGTTGCCTCCGCTCGGGTGCTGTCCGTACGGGTATGGCTGCTGTCGCGACTGTTGCTGCGAATACATTGGAGCCTGTTGAGCCTGTGGGTGCGTGTAGCCAGCGCTTGGCTGGTATGGGTAGTCTGCTGATGCCTGGCGCGATGGAGGAGCGCCCATGTATTGCTGAGGTGGCTGTCGATTCGGTGGTGACGCCGTGTAGCCGCTTGCCTGGTACTGTGTCGCCGTCGGCGCAATCACCGTGCCTGGTGAGATCTGCTGTGTCGCACCGGGCGATGCCGTGTGTGCAACACCGCCGTTGCCCCTCGCACCGCTGCCGTACGCTGCTTGCGACCCGGGTGAGCCGTATCCTGTCGGCGCTGCCGCAGCATTGCTGCCGTACAGCAGGTTGCCATACGAACCCAGACTCGTCTGACTACCTTGAGCTCTGTGGTTGCCACCGATGCGTGGCGCATACACTCCACCAGCTTGACTGTAAGGGTCGACGTAGCTAGCTTGCTGAGCGATGCCAGACTCGAGGCCTGGTGTGGTTGCTGCCGAATAGCCGTTGTACTGACCATGCGCACCGAGGCCTGCCTCGGGCGACGACTTGCCGCCATACGTGGTACCTGCCAGCGTGCCATCCAGCGACTCATTGTACAGGCTGTTCTGGTGCTTCTCGAGCAGGTTGTCGCGGCTATCGCGTGCACCAACGTTGGACATTTCAAACTCTTCACCGCCGTGCATGGGACCGGCTGCCATGTAATTCGCATACTGATCCTTAAAGTAATCGCCCCGCGGACCACCCGTGATGCTGCCGGGCGTCGTTGCGCCGATGCCCGCCATCGACATACCGCCGAGCGTGGTGCCAGACATGACCGAGCGCGCGTCCGAGTCCTTGGAGGGATCGTACTCGAGCTGATCCTCTTCGATGGCTGCAATCTTGAGACCACCCGCGACCTGCTCCGTCTCGACCTTTCGACCGTCGACCATGGCTACGCCAGTGTCGAGACGACCCTTGTACACTTGCGGAAGCAGGTGCTTGACCTTGGCGTGCACCATAGGAGTAAAGAGCTTCGAGTGCAAGCTGGGATGTCCGAAGCGGCGCTGCAGACGGTTGTGGCGCGCGTCTCCAGCATGGATCTTGGAAGCTGCGATCTCGGCCTCGTTGGGGATGTACCAGTCGAAGCGGCTGTCAAAGGTACGACGGCAGTAGATCTTGAAGGCGATCAGCATCAGGATGGGCGGTAGTGCAGCGATTGCCTGGTAGTAGTTGAGTGTATCGAGCACCACGGCAAGAATGAGAATGACCTGCATAAAGCCGATGCAGATGAGCAGACGATTGATCGTGGGTCGCCACAACATACCACCAGTCTCGTGTTTGGTAACAAAGACGTACATCAGCTGGTACTTGTAGATGAACGAGCTGGCCCAAAACACGATGGCGGAGAAAACGACAACGAGCGGCGCCAGTGGAGCATAGATCATGGCGACTGCTGACATAAAGAGAAAGTTGGAGTAGTAGATCCAGTAGTCAAACACGGGTGGTTTTGTATACTCGCGAACATCGCGAGGTGTGCGACCGAGGAACACCTTTTGAATCCATACGAGCAGCAGTTTGATGACCTGTGCCAGGTCAAAGACAGCCAAATAACCTCGAAGCGGCAACCAGGTGAGCCAGTAGTTGGACTGGTTGAGGTACTGCTGCTTTGTCGCATAGGCAGCGTTACGGCCCAGCTTTTTGATGATGGCAAGCGCGCTGTCGTGGTTGATCTCGACCACAAGCTGCGACACGAGCGATAGAACTACGCCGATGAGCGAAAAGAAGAGGAACTGCGAAATAACGAGGAAACCAAAGTACTGGCCTACGAGCAGCCGGTCGAGACGGTAGCGAGTTTGGACACCTCGGTATTTGGCAATCTTGCGCATGGCGATGGGGAAGAAGAAGGAGGCGATACCCATGATGATGGGGGCGCCCAGACCCGAGACGGCGGCAAAGGTAAAGGAACTCGCCGTTTGCCAGTCTTTGAGCCAGCGAAGCCACGAAATGCTGGTGAGGCGAGCCATGTTGGACAGCAACGAGACAATGATAAGAGGAAAGATGTTCATGAAAAAGAGGACGAGGAGCATAAGGAAACCAAAAAAGCTTGACTTGGCACGGCTGGCGCGCGACTTTACAAGGTTCTGCCAGATGATACCGGTGGGTGGAGGGGCAAGCGTGATGCGCATGCCGCGAGGCTTCTTGTTCTGGAGCACCTTGGCGGCTGCATGCGCGTATGGAACAGCAGCAAGCGAAGCGAAACCGTACATCTCGGGCTTCTTCTGCTGGATGGTCTCTCGCTGGTGCATGACGGCAGCCTCGACGCGGTTGATCTGTTCGGTGAGATAATCGATGGCGTCGAGCTTTTCACCGCCAATGCCCATAAAGCCGCCGATGGTTTTTGTGGGGCGCTTGGAAGGCAAGTTATTTGGGTTTTTGAGATACTTGGCGAGCACATGCTCGAGCTCGCGCACGAGGTCACTGTGCTTTTCGATGAGATCGGGGAGCAAGCCAACGCGACGACCGATGTGGACCTCGGTGGTGGGGTAAGGCATCTTGAGCTCGGAAAGAACGGCACCGAGGGCGTTGTCGGCTTGGTATCGCTTGGTAACGTCGGTGATCATGAGGGTTCGTGCATGAAAACTGGTCTGGTACTCTTCGGATCGGAAGTAGGACCATCGTAGGCGGACCATCTCGCGGTAGTGATACCAGATGAAGGAGAGGGCGACAATGGTGCCGACGTAGCTCATGCCGACGTGGGCCCACATGTAGGTGCCGTGGACGTTGGACATGTTGAGGTAGTTGAGCCTGTTGGTGACGAGGTTGCTGCCTCCGTTGCGCACGTTGTAGGCGATATCGACGGGCATGAGTACGACCGACATGAGCAGAGCAAGCGTTGTGAGCATCCATCGCATCATGCGGACAAAGCGCAGAAAAGTGACACCGTCGAGACCGATGAGCGGCAAGAGGTCATGCTCCTTGTACTTGAGGATGGGCGGGATCCAGCCAAAAAAGCCTTCGGAAGCCTTTGGTGGCGCCTTGCCTTCTTCTGCGTATTTGTACTTGGGTGCATAGACAATCTTGTTGTTGGGACGAAGGATCTGGAAGGCGATCAAGGTGAAGAGGCTGAGAGCAACGAATGCGACTATGGTGATGGCGACCTTTTTGAGATCGGTGCTACCGTTGGCATTGAGCTGCTCAGTAAGGACAGCAGGAATGACGCCATTGCTTTGCTCCGCCCTTGGCGCCAAGCTGTGCAATGATTGCGAGTGTGACATAATGGATGGATGGTCGGGCGAGCCACAAGAGGCGCACCTTGCAAGCGAAGCGCGTGAATGCGATCGAGACTTTCGAATCTAGTAGTGAGCGACTGACAATACACGGTGAGGAAGGCAAGCACGAGCGTGTATGATCACGAGTTGAAACGCGAGCAACGGCAAGATGAACGTCCAACGCCAAGTGGAGGCCTGCTCACCAAGGGTCGACAAGGGTGCGCTCGTCAAGTAAAAAATGCAGGTCGGAAGGAGCGCGGATCGATGCGTTTGGAGACGATCTTGACACAGTGGTATCCAGTCTTTGTATGTGTTTGAGAGCCAGTGCTTGTATGTGTCTGTCGAGAGCGTCGAAAGGGTGGCAGAAGGACCGTACAGGAAGAGTCGGAGAGGTCAAGATAAATTCGAAACGAACAGCCTTGGTGACGATAAGAGCGTGATCGTGAGCCAGCTATCTACGGAGTATGATCTGGACGACGTGGTGGACGTTGAGACGCGATAGAGACGGGTGATGATGGAGAGAAGCAAATGAGATAGATGAACACAGGCACCCAGAAGACTCACAGAGTCGCGTTGGGCGAGAAGAGGATTCGAGAGCGGTTACAAAGGGGTTCCACTCGCAACTCTCTGACGCTCTACTGTATGTGCTGCTCAGTGCCAAACTGACTGACAACCCTCGCGACTCACCAACTGGATCGAGCGCGTGGCAAGCTAGCCGATGCGCTTCACTCTTGTCTATCTGCGGCTCACTCTAACTTAGGTCACTACTCACTAACTTGCTTTTTACACGCAAACCGAAGCTGAAGCTGAGTCCAAAATCGTGAATGTATCAAGCCAAAAAAAAAAAAAAAAAAAAAAAAAAAAAACTGATTAAAGCGTGTTCGTTTCAGCCATGCTGGGATCCAGCCTTCAACAGTCACAGAGTCTCGTGGTCTTGTGAGTTTCGTGAGTCTCGTGAGTCTGGGGTCGAGGTTTCTTCCCCCTGAAACTTATGTGCCTTTGGAAATTTTCTATTTTTATTGAAACTTTTTTGGTGACGTGAGCCACAGCTTGGTACTCACGATTCTGTTCACCGAAGCTGCAAGTTCCCTCGGTGCAACAGTACACCCCCATCTAGAAAGTAGAAAGAGCAGCACTAAGTTAGCATCACCATCAGCAGCTGAAGTCTTGGAATAGTCCCTCCCCAATGGGTGATCTGACATCACGGATGAATGGAATGCGAATTGCGAAGAAAAGTTGAAATTCTTGATTGCTAGTTGTGAGTTGTTCATGATGTTTCACTTCGTGATTCGTGATTGTGATTGTGATTCGTGATTCGGTTGGGATTCTTCTGTGATTCGTGCTTGCTGAACAAGTCGCCGAACAAATCGTGAATCGTGCGTGATGTGTGGTACAGTATATCTGTAAGTTACCGAAGACTTGGCGGCGCCATCTTCCATGACAAGAACTTGAGCCAGACTTTGCTCTTTTCAACTGCTGTCCTCTGACGAAAGTATGACGGCAGGCCGCTGCCTGTGAGCTCGGCAACAGCACTGAATTACGAATCCATCTCTTCTTCGCTAATCCTAATAGCTTTCAGGCACAGTCGTGAGTTGATATGCAGATGCAAGACTGTTTTTGTTTCTGGCTGCAGAGCTTGACCTCAGCTTTGCCGTGATATATCGCAAGGCAAAAAAACGAGCAAGCCATTACAAAGCGGTGAGTGAAAAGCCAGCTGCGACAAAGTCCGTGCAAGGTTGGACCAGGCAACCACGTCCGTGATCGCATGGGAGGAGGGCAAACCCCAAAACTACATGCAGCTGCCGACGCCTCCTGCCTGTCCCCTTGCTCTGCGCCTTTACTTTAAGTTGAGTTAACTTAGCTTGGTTCATTCACTTGCGACTCAATCTTGCAACAGACGATACATACGCGTGGCTGTGCCAGAGCACATCTCGGCACATTTCAGGCTGCTTTAACGTTATGGGATCGAGCGGTGGACCCCCTTTTTTAGTCTCTCGCGGAGCGTAGGTAAATCACGAAGCTGAGAATTGACTCGTGCGGCTCTTGGCTTCCAGACGCAGGTTTTGTGTTTCACGTCCTCGCGTCTATGGTCCATTCACGATTTTCCGTGGTCCACGGTTCACAGTCACGAGTCCGCCCACCGTGCACGGAGTGAATCATTGTTAAGCTTTCTTTCTGCAACACCTTGTGCACCGTATGACTTTTACGACTCGTGATTCGTGATTCACTCACAATGGATAAGCCGTGCGAAAGAGGTAGTTGTATGTGATCACAGATTCCTCAGCCCAAGTTTGGGCAGAGACACGCGCGCGCCCAAAGCGAGCCAATCCGACCGTATGGCGCAGCGCGCACAACTCACGACTTGAAACCCGCGAGAAGAGGCCAACCGTGAATCACGAATCACGAATCTCTCAATACGCCAATTGGGAGTCGGTCTCGTCTTCCACAGCAGCACCATCTTCGTCTTCATCCTCTTCATCCTTAGCATCACAAACACAACCCTTTTCAGGTCCACTATCATCGATACGTTTAACAAAATGGTCAGCATTCAACGAGCCCCCGATTCCTATGCACCGCCATCCGCTTCTGGCCGTTCTAGCATTGCGATCCCTGCAACCTCGTCTTTCATCGGCTTGGCGCTATTGCCGTCTGGCCTTGCAAATGGCTCAACGAGCGACGTGCATTGATAAAAAGTCGCAGTCAACGTATGCCTCATCTTGCCCAAACTTCTTCACTTCCGCCTGGTCATGGACCGCGGTCGAAACACTAGCACAGAAGCGCCCATGCTCTGCCTCGCGACTGTGTATCGTCCGGCCGCCTATCGTCGCTCTGATGCTTGATCCATGCAAGCACTATCGGCCGCAGCGTGTATCGCGAGCCTGCATCCGCCACTTGGCCTGAAGAGTAAAGACAGAGCAGCGAATGCTACCTTGCTTACAGTCGACAGCGTATACGCCATATCATACGCACACATGCAAAGCGTCAACCCCGATGAATCACGCAGAGACATGCATCGCAATGCTAGCATAGCCAGACGTTCTCGACTAAGGCAGAGTCGTACGGATGCAATACGTCCCCAGACAAGCCATTCCGTCGCTCACATCCGCCGTAGAATCATGAAACATGGCGCTCGACACAAACCTCCTCCGGAACCACGCATTCTGACCAAACTTGCTACTTCGCCTTCCATTCTTCCTCGACCTTCGCCCTTCTATCACACTGCTGTCCTATTATCGGTCCTGTACCGCTTTTGCTCGTCGTCATCCTTGCGTTGCACTCTCGCCACTGCGCTGGGTCTTGTATTAATGTGCTGTGACCTGTTCGCACCGTGCTTGTCTGCGCAACGTCCAATGTCTGCCCTTTTTTTGCATGGCCTTGGTCGGCTTTGCTGCATCTTGCTACGCTCTGCGCCCATGTTGGATCTGATGATCTGCTATCACACTCGCATGACCCTGCTGCGCCTACCGATGGATCTCATCTCGACTTGGCTCCCACCCATAATCGATGTCGCCTTCTTTGCACCTTTCACGTTATGTCGATGTCTCATGATTGGCCTCTCCACAGTCCATGAACATTGACAAGCGTAAGTAGTGCATCGACGGTATAGCGCATGCTTCTCCTGCAAGCTCCGTCATCACACTCTCTACCACCAGTGGTCCGCTGTTTGGATAACAGCTCCATATCGCTTGGCGCATACAGCTGCAATTCCAGCAGCGCTCCCTATGGACAGATACTAGATGCACACATGCTGTGCCGCCCGACTCGTCGCTACCGTAGAGCTGCACCGCGAGAGCTACAGGAGAAGCATGCACACGGGAGAACCAGAGGTCCGAGACAAGGTGCAACCAAGGCTGACAAACGACCTGCCATGACATGCTCCATGCACGTGCGTTGCGTTTTCACATCATGCTGCGATTGCGATCGATTTTTGCCTGGCCATGAATGGACCATTTGGTTGCAACCAACCTTCGTCAATCCATGCCTCGAATCGCTGCACCACATGCCGCACTTTGCGTTGCAACCTTTATTTATTATCTCTTGACCCAATTTGATTCCTGTACAGCCCTTGACCAGATCATGGCCGAACGTCCCAAGAAGAGCGGTGCCGGTGCCGGTCGCAACAGCCAACGCGGTCGCCGTGGAGGCCGTAGTGCTCGTCCCAGCGCCAAGGCTGCCGCCGTCGGCAGCAACGCTCAGAACGCTGCCGTCATCGCAGCCTCGAACCGCAGCAAGCCTCCCATCGTTATTCCCGGCCGAGGCAGCGGCGGTGGCAGCAAGATCATCCTCAGCAACCTGCCTCTCGATGTAACCGAAGCTCAAGTCAAGGTTCGTATTGATTGGCGCTATCGATGGGCCCCTGTCTGAAGGATAGCAAGGGCGTTGCATCTTTCAACAACATCAACTGACATTTCTCTTTGCTCTGGCCGCATTCGTTTTCAATTCTCTGTTATTGCCTTCTATCATAATTCTGGCGCCGCACAGGAACTGTTCGCTACCACCATCGGCCCGCTTCGCAAGGTGGCCATGAGTTACCGAGCCACCGGCCAGTCAACTGGCGTTTGCACTGTTGAATTCCAGCGAGCCGACGATGCTGGCCGTGCATACACCCAATACAACAACCGTTTGATCGATGGAAGTGAGTATTCTCTCTCCTCAGCAACCTTACCCTTCGCAAACAATGGGACAACAGCTCAGCTTAATCTCTTCTTTCTGCCATTGTCATGTCGTTCCGCCGTCCTATGCTGTATTGCCATACACAGAGAAGCCCCTCAAGGTTGAAGTAGTTGTGGACCCTTCCAAGGTGGCTGCTGCTCCCGCTGCCGCGCCAAAGGGTGCCAAGGCTGTCAAGGGTGCCGCCGCTGCTGGCCCAGCCAAGGGCAAGGGAGGTCGCGGTGCTACCTCTGCGCAGGGTCGCGGCCGTGGCCGTGGCGCCAAGCGCGAGGCGCGCCCCAAGAAGACTGTCGAGGACCTCGACGCCGAGATGGAGGACTACAACAAGCAGGCCTCCACCGATGCCCCTGCCTCGTAATCGGTGTATTGCACCGCTGTACTCTTGCTCTCTTTCCGCTTCAATCTCTGTATCGCCCTTGGTCCTTGTTCGAATCGATCAGAGCCTCAAATTCGGTGCTGCTTGCTTTTCTCCGTTCCCAATGAGATAGGTGTGGCTATGATTGCAGAATTTGTATGGCGTGAACCTAGCAGTCAGCTGAGTTGACGGCTCTGACCCCAGTCGAAAACATTCGTGATTCACAATCGTCAATCTCGAATCATAAATTCATGATTCATGATTCACGAGTCACGACTTGTGCTTTTTCGTGATTCCGATATTGAACGCGTCGTGCTTCGCGTCCGTCTCGCTCTCATTCGAGCTGTGCAGAGAGCAACACTTACGCTCACGACTCAGATTTTGGCCGCTTGCTCGAGCTGCTTGTGTCTCATCAACGCGTCACGACTCAGCACGTAGAAATCTCGAGCAGACGCGGCACGCATGCGTCTCCACTTTGAAATTTTAACTTACCTATGTGGCTTTTGCTGATGCTTTAAGGATGGAGCACGCCGCCACGCCTGTCAAGTGAGCGAAGGGGTCCGAGAGCAGCTGTTGGTCTATTCATGTTCGTGATTGCTCTGATGAGTGCTGGAAGCTTTTGTCTTTGGCTCAGTCGCCCGAGCTGTGCGCTTTGCTTCCGTCCGCCTCCCTTGTTTCTACCCGTCATCTATCTTACCTCTTGTCTATGCCCACCATCATCGCTCTTGAAAGCTGCCACCCGCCCAAGACAACACAAAAGCCAGTCACCTTCACGCACCCGGTAGCAGACATATGCGATTGCGATACGAGCTTCCTTAGCAACAACTCAAGATGGCCAGCACTTCCTCGATATCATTCCCAGCAACATGCAGACCATTACCAGCCGATCTTTTCGCAGACATTCGCTATTTCATCAATGACGATGTCGATGAGCCTACGCAGCAAGAGGTAAGTCTACCCGTCGATAGCCCACAGATCGATGCGAGCTTTATCTGACCCAAAAAGGCTTGAACCATCTCTACACCACAGATCCGCTCACTTCTCTCACAAGGTGGCGCGCAGCAGCACGATGAGCAATCCATACCGAGCAGCAGCCAACCAAACTTCAGCGATGCTCGATTCCGTCTCGACAGTATCACGCATGTCTTTGCTCTCAGCGTTGATTTCCCCGAGTATCAGGACTGCGTAGAGCCTACGCTTTCTCAGAAAGCCGCAACATCCAAAGGACCTCTAGTCGTTACAGTAAGTCCATTTGCCTTCGGTAGTTCCGCATCACAGCAGCATTGCAACTGACACGACGAATCGTCCATGTTGCTCTACTCATCTCCCCTCCACACCACTCTGCTACGTCGGATCACCCTTGTTTCTCTCTCCAATCACACTTGCGGTCTCGGACGTCTTCCGAACCATTTCTGGTCAACAGCCACAATGGGTTCGCCGAAGTGCTCAGCTCGGTGTGCGTCTTAAGGAGGATCGGTTCTCGTGCCGAAGTGATATGATCTTTTCAGGCCTCACCGTCGCTGCCTCTAAATCCGAACTCTCCAAAGCCGATCGTGACCTGATCAGCAGCATCGTCGCCAACTATGGCGGTCTCTGGCGTGAGGACCACTTTTTCGACGTCAACGTTTTTCTCACCACTGGCATCTCCAGCACAAAACTCAACAAGATCCTCGACGCTCCGGGCAAGGCCACCATCTGTGTGGCACCGCAGTGGATTAGTGACTCTTGGCGCTTACAGAAGCTGCTGCCATTGGACTCATACCAATTTCTGCCGGGCCAGGACAAGATGCCGCCGTGTTTCGCAGGACGAACGGCAAGCGGGTCGCCTCTCAGCTCGCCGAGAAAAGATCGCGTTGCAATGAGTCTGGTCGGGGAGACGAATCGCTCCATCTTTGACGCCTCGGCCAAGTCCAATGGCCGCGATCACGACAAGAACGTGTTTCGTGGCATGAGCGTGCTGCTGGCTCGAGATGTATGCCGAGCCAGCGAGCAGCAGCTCCGATCCTTGGATCACTTCATTCGACTGTCGGGGGGTACGTTGCGTCGTGCTCCCCACGATCTGAATGGCATAGCACAAGCGGTACGCAACTCGGACTTTGTCGTGTGCAGGTATCGAGAGGTGCAGGAGTTCCGCGAAGCAATCCGACAGACCAAGCAGGTGGGCAATCTGACCTGGCTCATCTGGGTTGTCTCCAACGACGTATTGAGCGACCCACGAGAAGAGCCTCTCCACTTTCCCGTACCGCGACACGGCATTGCCGAGTTCAAGGACGCCACCATCACCATTTCTGGTTACCGCGGGACCACTCGCCAATACCTTACCAAGATGATCAAACTCATGGGCGCCACCTTCTCGGGTGCGCTGAGTGCGAGGACGAGCATCTGTGTAGCTGCCAACCTCGACAGCGAAAAGACACAGAAGGCGAAAGAGTGGAAGGTACCCATCGTTAATCACAAGTACATTGTTGATTCGTTCCTCGCCTGGGCGCCCGTCGAACGCGCCAAGCTCAAGTACATTGATTTTCCGGAAGGCGTTGATTACAATGTGGATGTGGGAGATACAAGGGTGACGGATGAGAGTCTTGGACCTTGGATCGACGACGCGATCAATAACGACGAGCCGGAGGATATGCCTACGAGCGACCCTGTAGTTCCGATGGCAGTGTATGCGGCTACGGTGGCGTTGACAGCAACGCCTCCTCCACCGGCTTCATCGGCAGTCCAAGAAGCAAGGGGGCCTCCAGCAGCGAGCGAGGACCTGAAGCCAGCCGCTACCCACGCAGCATCGGCGGCCATGGAAGCAATGACGTCACCACCGGCTACGCCATCGCTGCAGCAGGACGGTAACCGCTCGCACTTTGACGGATCTACCACCATGGACACGTCCTCCGAGATGCCGAGCTCTCCCGGCGGTTCCGAAGACGCAACCGAGAACTTTTCTCTGAGTCCGCGAAAGAGCCCACTTTGTCAGCTGCGCACCAAACGCAGCCGAACTTCGATCCTCCAAGACAGTCTCCATCAGCGCACATCTGATCAAGTTGAAGCTAGGGCGGTCGAAGACGAACTCGACCTCGCACCGATAAAGAAGTCGAGGAGAACCAACTCGGCTGGTGGCGAGCACAGCGAGGCTCACGTGCTCCCACGCAGCGGTGCGCCTGTTCGTGTCGCCACTAGCAACTACAAATTGAAAAAGAGCGAGGAAAGCAAGCTCAAGGTTGTAGGGATCGAACTGGTCGACGATATCGAACAGGCCGACGTGTTGGTCACACCGAAACTCTCGCGTTCACCCAAGATGCTGTATGCGATCGCATCAGGTAGCGTTGCTATTGTCTCGCCTGACTGGCTGCAAGCCTGTCTCAAGACGCGCCAATGCATCGCCACTGAGGCGTCATACGAGTTGATCGATCGAGAAGGCGAAAGGACGTATGGTGTCGTGCTAGCCGAAGTGATGCAGCGTCGTAAGGTGGATTTCCCGCATGGCATCTACCATGGGCACAAGTTTTGGCTGGCTCGAGGCGTGGACGAAAACGGATCGGTTTCTACCCTCATCCACGCAGCGGGAGGGCAAGTGCTACCGGTGCCGTTCGATGAGGACAAACTGCTCTCAGAGCCAGATCGGTATCATCTCATCGTTGATCAAGAACACACGATTGAATGGCGCGATCTGATCGGCCTGGCTACGACCAAGGGCGAACCGTTGCAGCTGTACAAGAAGCAGCTCATTACCGATGGCATTTTCGAACAGCAACCACGATGGGATCGTCAGACAGTCGACGCTGCTACAGCGAGCGCCAAAGGGACCCCTACGAAGCGTGGACGGAGTGGTGCGGCGAAGCGTGCTGGTGGTCGATGAGGCTCAGTTGGTAGTGTAGACGCTTAGCCGCAATAATTGCATTGTGTCATTCCGCGGTGCGTGTTGGTGAACGGCCAGTGGTGTTGAGTCTCATGTCTGGTGCGCGTGTGCATGGGTCAAGCGTCTCGATTGCCAGGGTGCAAGTGCAAGGCTTTTACATCACAGATTGTCACGAAGAAAGTCGAGATAATCCTTGGTGGCAAGATCAAAGAACTCGCCAAGGTAGATATCAAAGTGACCCATTTGCTCGTAGTGCTTGATGGTCGCCTTGGGAGCGTTTTTGGCATATTCGAGCGTGGGACGCGGTGGAGCCACCGAGTCTTTGCCGCACACAGCAAAGAGAATCGGACAGGCGACCGAGGCGGTGTTCCAGCCCGGATTGTAGAAAGCGATGTGCAGAGCAAATCGGGCGGCAACGTAGTCTTTGTAGCTTGACTCGAGATGCGGTGGGACGATCTTACGATACTGTTGTACATCGGGTGCGTTCATGAGAGCGGCTGTCCAGACGACCGGTGAAGAGAAGCATCAGCATGCTGTGATGATGAATACCATGCGAATGCTACAAGGCAGAATGGCGGATTCAAGTACTTACTTTCACCTGGTTTGCCAGCGAGTTTGACAGGTACAATTGTGTTTTTGCTGGAAAACAGCATATCCTTCAAGCCAAGAACCCCCAACTTGAGCAAAGGAAGAACCCCAACCGTCTGCGACGAGTGCAGTCCTGAGGTAAAAGGGCATTGACTGATGACCGCCTTGACCCTCTTATCGTTTGCTGCAACGCTGATCACATGTCCTCCGCCGAAGCTGCTACCGAAATTACCAATCCTCTCGCTATCGACGTCTTCGAGTTTGGACGTGTAGTTGAGAGCTGCATCCCAATCCTGCAGCTGCAGGTTGATGTCGAGCAGTTGGCGTGGCTCTCCTCCACTCTCGCCGAAATGTCGGTAGTCAAATACGACACAGACGATGCCGAGCGAGACAAAGCGCGAAGCGTATCGGTCAAGACCCATCTCTTTGATTCCGCCTAGGCCGTGGCCTAGGATCATTGCTGGAAAGCGAGCCGACGAGGAGGTGGACCGAGTGCCCAAGGGTGGAGCAGTGGGCCGATACACCCATGCGGCACACAGCTCGTTGCCAGAGGCAAACTTGACATCTGTGCGATTGAACGCGGAGGTTGAGGCTTCAGTTGTCATTCTCGCTTGCGATGAGAGAGAGTGGATGATGGAACTCGAGTGGCAACGGGGGGGATCCGCGAACAGACATAGGTTCTAGAATAGGAATGCGTTCAGGAACCCCGGATCGCTGTCAGCTGGCCCGGACTCACGACTGTCTGAGATGTGGGTTGCACAAGCTCGTACCCGCATTTCCGTTTCCGCACGCTTGCCGCTCGCCTTGCGCTTGTCCAGCTCCCGGTATTTGGCACGCCGGTAGCCTTGACCAAGCTCAAGCACACCACGCACTACTCGTGACTTGGCTGCAAATCATCATGTTTCCCATTGCTGTTGCGTGAGTCACAGAGTGTGTCATCAAATGAACGGTCAGAAGACGGGGATAGTCGCGAGTTGGAAACGGGCCAGCCATGCATGAACGATCGATGGATGTCTGAAACGCTGTTGATGCAGGCGTCTTACTTAACTCGTGACTGGTCTCCAAGTGCGACTTGGTATCAATGTATCTTTCGTTTTCGGGCGCCGAGCTGCTACAGCGAATCACAAACAGCGAAGTCGTCGTTTCGCTCAAAGATGGGCTGTTACGCCTGTACGTTCTCACTAATGTCACACTTGTGCGCTCAATGCCAAGAGACGGCTATCAAGATAACCACTAGATTGGGGAATGCAAGCAAGAGCAAAGACTCACAGCGTCATTAAGATCAGTCCAAGGCGCGTCAGTGGGGTTCAGGGGCTGAGGACTGCGGGAAATGAACCCGGAAATAACTGACTTAATAGAATACGCTAAGTTAAGTTAGGTCGCGTTGACGAGACAATCACGAATCGCGCATAGGCGTGCATGGTGACACGGGATAACTTAGAGACAGGATAACGAGTGCACAGCGACCAAATCAAGTACACGTAGGATGCGGATTACGACCGAATGGCCAGTACACACGAGAGCACGCCGCCTTACACCACGACGATGGGCTTGAGCTCACATTCTGCTTGGTCTGAAGACCACCATCGTCTCGCACGATCGCAGATTCCACTGGCTGCGATTCGTTGATTTGCCCACCCTCCCATTCCTCTCCTTGTGTGTGTCATATGGTCATGCGCGTCACGCTCGCTCCTTGTCTTTAGGTCACAGTTGGGAGCCGCGAGTTAGGCAACTGATTTCTCACCCTCTATCTTTCCCGGCTGCCCGCTTTCGTGCTGAGCTTTCTGTTGATCACCAACTCAGGCTCTGGGGCCGATCGTTTCCAATTTCAGAGTCCGCCCGCTGCCTGAAGGACAGAGTCACGATTTGGAAAGGGAGCTTGCCGCCGGCTCAAAGGTTGCATTGCATGACTGCACATTGTTGTGTCTAGGTTTCAAGCCCAACATACACCGCTATGGAAGCCGCTCATATGCGCTGCCGATGCATAGCACGCAGATTCAGGGGGAACACGGTGCTTTCGAAGAGCTTCATGACATCCATTCAAGGATAGAACGAGCCTGTGATTTCAAGGCTGGCCATTCATGATTCTGTTAAGCAACGAATCATACATGGAGAGTTCGAGACTTGCTCTTGTCCATGCACTTATCAACAACATGCTGAACTTTGGCTTGGGCATCGAAGAAATTTCGTACTGCTGTCGCCTCTGAACTTTTGATCTCTGTCTGCATTTAGGCTGACACCGCTACCGCTTCGATTGCTGTTGCCCTTTTCAGCGGCGTCTAGGCCTTCACGGGAGCCAGTGACAGCTGCGTCGATATCTTCGCCACGCATCTCCGGATATCATTGGATTTCTTGTTCACCAAGCTTGTCATGAGCTCTGGTACCTGTCTTGACGCCTTTGCCACTGCGTTTCACTCGTCAATGCCGGCTGGATCTCGACACCCTATGACAAAGTGTGAAGCATTTCGATGTTGTTTCGGCATGTGGCGCTGTAAAATTCACGATTGTGGGGTAACTTGAGAGCTTGGGCTTCGATTTCGTTGCAACATGACTCACGAATTGTGCTTGGAAAACAAGGCCAGAAAAAAGAGTTTACGAAACGCGAGCCGCGCTGTGTTTGACAGCGGAGAAACAAGGCAACCTGGAACGCACAACCACGGACCTGGACACGCTCGAAGCGCGATTTGAGTGAATCGTGAATTATGAGCCCCATTCTAGTAATGACGCCGCTAAGAGCGGTGCAAAAGCCTGTTCGGCTTCATAGGAAGATACGGGACATCGTCCAAGGGCACTCTCAAGTGCATCGAGGTGTGGTTGGATATCTTCTGGGTATCAGACTTGGCGCACAGAAGGAAAGATCCGTCGCCGATCAGGTGGGCAATTGGCCAAACTCAGGAGATGCCAGACAGTGCACGGTCGATGGTCGAACAGGTAGCGCCTTGGTGGCTGAGGTGCGGAGTAGGCACAGCAGCGCTGCGCGCTTGCCTGTAAATGGCCGACTCCATCGGTAGGATAACTGAGCCGCTTGTTTGACATCAGGGTGCATGCGTGGCCAGGTCGGCAACGCCGAAACCCAGGATCAGAAACGATCAAAGCTCGTTCTCGCAGGCAGCTCCAGCCAATGAGGAGAAGAGCATCTGCGGATTGTGACAGCAAGTCATCGCCACACGATGGGAAAGCTTGGCAACGTCAGGGTCTCGGCTGCGACTTTTGTGGGGTAAATCGATGACGTCTGAGCGAAACGCGGGCTGAGACGTACGAGTGAGGTGATTCGAAGAGGAACGAGCCGGCCGAGCGCGCTGAGGAGGGGCGCGGATACGACGGTGGGTTGCGCAGGACACAACACAGGAGGGAATTTGGCCACACGCTTCTACAATCCTAAGTGTGCCCATGTGGAGATTGGATCGGATCAAATCGCTTGACAGTCACAGAGTCATGGGTGCAACTCGAGGACAGTCAATCACGAATGGCATGCCGTCGGCAATGGCCGAGTTTGCCACTCGAGAATGGAAATCGTGAATGTTGTAGGCGGAGAATGAAATTTTGACGAGCAGCTGATGTTCTGTTGCTGAACGCGGGGAACCAGCACCTCTTTACTTGTGCTTGGTAAACCAAGCTGACCGCAGCAAAGAGCGGGGTGCATACAAGGAATGCGGGGACAAGAAGCCGCCAACGTCAGTCGGTCGAGAGAGGCTGGCTCTGCACAAGAGTTTCGTGCGAGAAAGCGGCGAAATCGGGGATTTGTCAGTGGAATTCGCGGCATTTTCTCACTTCCGATGTTTCGGAAGCACGCGGTCAGTGATTCAGTGATGGATCGGTCATCTGTCGGGTTCGGGTTCATCATTCAGACATTCAGGTTGCGGTTGCTCTGGATGGATATCGAAATGCTCAGTTGCTGCGCGCATCCATCGGTGCATGTTTGACTCGCTGATATGTGCCGTGGGGCTCCACGGCTGGACTGCAATGAGATGCACCCCGCAGCCCTTTAACAGATTCAAGATTGTGGTTATGAATGCAACCCTGAGTGTCGTGCGTCATGCGTGGTCCCTGCATAGCTAAACTCTCGATCTTCAACACAAGCCAAGCAAGGGAAAGAGTAATGTCCTTGTCCGTTTCGAGGAATGCTAGCTTGGGTTTTTGATGGACACGGCCGAGGTTTCGATCAAGTCAATGAAGTGACGTTGGCCGGTCACCAGTACGCGCTGAAAAGGAGAAAGGAGAATTTGCAAACACAGCGGCGGTCTTAACAGCGCTCAAGGCAAGCCGAATCAGAATTTGCAACGCAACCGTCGGCGAGCGAGCGGAGCGGCTGACTGACTTTGTGCCTAAGGTCCTTACATGCGGTTGAGAATACAAGCTCCGCTTTCCAACCGATGTCCCGCGGGGGTTCTGAGTTGCTCGTTGCATTCGCCCATCCTCTTGACATTCACTCATATGACCGCCTCGACCCAGAATCAGCGTGCAGCCATCGTGCGAATGTTTTAAGGACTCGCACAGAACCACTTGGCTTGTCTTGACCTTGAGTGGACAGCAAAATTTTGATCCAGAGACTTGGCGTGTCGCCTAGCTCCATTGGTTGCAGCGTAGCGTACCTGATGCTGATGCCGTGACGCCCTGCTGCCCTTTTTGATAGCATGAACAAGGCTGTCCTTGGATAATCAGCAGCTTCCAGCTTCCTAGGCTGTTTCTCTCATCCCTGAATACGAGACTCCCCAGACCCCCAAGAGCGGAGAAGACGCACAGCTGCTGGTGCTGGTCTGCTTGTTTGATTCCGAGATTTCCTTTCCTCGCCAGATTCGTGATTCAAAGCTCGTTCACTTTCCCAACGTCGTTTCTCGTCGCTTGCTTCTCGACATTGGTTTGCCCAGCTTGTGCTCAAGTCGAGAACGGTCGCCTATGATCTTGTGCGACTTTCTCCTCGGTCTTTGACGCCACGTTTTGTCTTCGGACGCGCCTTTCCGGCCTGGGTGTCATTCGTGATTCGTGATTCGTTGCTCGTGCCTCTCCTAGTCGTTCCACGAGGCTACGAACCAGCACAGGTGTCTCGCGTCTAGAACATCTCGCTTTTGCCTCTCATCTTCGTTCAGACCACTAGCTGCACAGTAAAACATGTGCCCCCAAACCTGTGTCTCCCCGCATTCTGTCGACCGCCTACTTATAGCCACTCCTTTCGCGACGCCGAATTCATCCTTCCATCACATCCCTCCTGCACCTCCCAGTCCGGTTCAACGCTGCATCGCCATCTATCTGTACCCCATCAGAATAGTCACTACCCACACAACTACGTACTGCGGTCTTTTGAGCTACCGCTCAGCACATCTCCATCATGAGATCTGGTCAGCTCCACCACCCCGACCCAAACCATCCATACAACCTGCCCACATGGAGGAAGCTGCTTATGCTCGCTACCGTCTCGCTCACTGCGTTTGCAGCCAACGAGATGGCCGCAGCACATCTAACTGTATGCAACACCATTCCCTTCACCTGGCTACTGTCGATGGTACAGTGCAGTGCTGACGCTTTTTTTTTTTGGACTTTTCGTTGATTGCCCATCGATGTGCACAGGCTTTCCATCTAGTCTCGGTCAGCTACCACCGCACGATTGCCGCAATCGCCAACACAATCGGCATTGGAATTCTTGGTCTGGGCACTGGTCCACTTCTATGGAATGCGCTGGCAGAGTCGATCGGTCGTCGACCGACCTACATTATCGCTTGGACGCTCTACATCCCCTGCACCGTGTGGCTCTCGAGAGCTGGCAGTTACGATAGCTTCGCCGCCGCTCGTTACTTTGCTGGTTTCATGAGTTCGGTGTCGCAGACAGTTCCGGCCTCGCTGATCTCGGAGACGTTCCAGCCAGAGCACCGAGGTGCCGCGGTTGCTGCATGGACTGTACTGCTCATTGCTGGTCCTGTGGTTGCGCCTGTGATCGGTGCCGGTATCTTGACGAGGACGGAGGATTGGCGATGGGTCTACTACCTCACTCTGATTCTTGCCGGTCTTCTTTGGTTCTGCATCTTGCTCTTTGTTCCCGAAACGAGATACATTCCCAACCCTAACGCTCCCACCACCACAGCTTCGCACAATCGAACCTCGACACTCGAAGATTCCGAAAAGAAGGATTCACACTCGATCGAGCACGGCACCTCCACTCCACCCCTTGCCAACTCGAACACGCTCGAGAGCGGCTCTTACGGCCGCGTGGGCGCAGCATGGTATCCGTGGAAGGAACCAGTCCGATTTCTCAACGAAGTTGTCGCTCCGCTCAAGATGGCCATGTACCTTCCCCTGATCCTACCTTCCATCCTTTATGCGGTGATCTTTATGTGGTCGGTTGGTTTCACGGTCGTCAGCCCTCAAGTGTTCCCTCGCCCACCTTGGCATTTCACCAACGTTCAAGTAGGTCTGGCCTTTATTGCTGCCGCCGTGGGTGCTCTGATTGGCAAGTTTGCAGGTGGATACGTTTCCGATTGGACGGTAGACTTTTTCGTGCGCCGATCCGGTAGCAATGCTCGCATTCCCGAGTACCGTCTCTGGGCGCTTTTGCCTCACGTTGTTTTGCTCACGCTTGGCCTGCTGCTCTACGGAATTGGTTACAATAACAAGCTTGGCTGGCCAGTTGAAGTGGTTGGTGGAATCGGCGTTTACTACGTCTCGAATTCGGCCGCGGGAGGTATCTTGCAAACGTACATAATCGAGTCCTACATCACCAAGGCGGTCCACGGCATTGCGCTATTCAACTTTGTCAAGTGCTGCCTGGCTTTCTCTGCACCCTTCTTTGTCCCCGAATGGGCATTTCAAGGGTTTACAAAGGCCTACGTAGTCCAGGCCGTCGTCACCGCCGCATTGACTTTGGCAACACTCGTAGTGCTGTTGCTGTTCGGCGCCAAGTTGCGCCGTGCTCAGAAGATGGTCTCGACTGCCTAAAGCGGTCTTCCTTGTTCTCGTCGCTACATGTATCCAAAGCTATCTCGTCCGAATTCGACCAGCTTCTACATCTGGCACTTTGATGGGCGCATGTATTCGCGATTCGTGATTACCACCATGATCCCCAACTGAACTCGAAAGTTGAGCTTTTCGCAATGTGATTTGTGGCAGAATCCATCAAGTTTCACTGTGAAACTCCGCATCGCTTGTAAGCCAGACCACCGAGCCGTACAGACAATACCGTAGCTGGACCGAGGCCAACCGGCCAACATCGCGAAACAAAGATTTGATTAAACGCAGAGGACAGCCTCCCAAACAAATGATTGCGCGCGCGCTATGAGTACAATGTGAGCGAGACAGAACGCATGTAGCCGTCAATCGTTGACGAGTCGGATCATTGTGGCCGAGGCGGCATGCCAAATCTGTGAGCACTCAACGATGGGATCAACAATTAGCCCGACGATCGTAAACACGGTAATCTGAACGTCGACACAGGACACTTACCCAGGAGGTGGACGAGGAGGAAACGCTCCTGGTGGAGGCACGGGGAAGCCAGGAGGAGGACCGCCAGGCATACCTGGGAAGCCAGGCGGGCGGAAACCCGGCGGAGGGCCCACTGGCATTCCGGGAGGAGCGACAGGCATACCAGGCATACCAGGCATACCAGGCATACTCGGCATACCGGGCATACCGGGAGGTGGTCTCGCGTACGGCATCGGTCGAGCCATCATTGGAGGTGCAACACCAGCCATAGGGGGCACTGCGAGGCCCATTCCACGGCCCATAGGAGCGCCTTTGCCTGGGCCGGGTTGCATCTGTTCCAAGAAAGAAAGCGTCAATGAAAGATGCGTCAATTGTCGGGAATCCAGAACGATAGATTGTCCGAGGCAGGGCGGCGGAGCAATGGCAACATTGCAGACAGTCACAGCGTGCTGAAAGCAGAGCCACTTGGAACGGATGAGATGAAAGCCTGAAACAAGGTATACTTACAGTCGCTTGTTTCCTGTCGTCAGTCGGTGGAGGCGCCTCGATGGCCATACTGACAATGTTCTCTCCTCGGAGAATCAATAATCCGAGCGTTCGCTTTTGCTCCAAGACAGCATCAGGAGCACCTGACGCTGCAGCCGCATCATCGTCGTCCTCATCCTCATCTTGAACGCCCGACTTTGCTGACTTGGACGCCGCAGCTGCTCGAGCCTTTGCTTTCCTCGATTTCACCTTTCGATATTCCTGTGAGTCGGCGAGAACGAGGTTCATGTGAGCGTCGAACGCGAGCAGCTGACCGACAATTTGGCGCGAGTCGTTGAGGGTAATGCGAAGCCTGTAATTGATGAGCGACATCATCTTGCCGCCTTTCGGCTTTGTAGGAGGCATCTTGTGCTCAACTTGCGGTAACACCACCGCTGCACGTGTGTGAGTGATGTTTTGTCGAACCTATGCTGAATCAAGGTCCAAGGATGAGATGAGATTGTGGCGGTGCGATCCGAATTCAGGGAGAATCTGATCCAAGTTTGACGTTGTTCGGTCGATGCCAACAGTAGGATCAAGTGGTGGACTTGCGCTCACAACGGCGTCGTTGATCTTGGATCAAGAAGCTGGCCGTAGAAAAATCAAGAGCGAACGAGGGACAGCATGAGATCGAGTTGGCAAGAAGTGTATGAACCATTCACGATTCGTGATTCACGATTCGCCTGAAAAGGCTCGGAAAACGGCACGAATCTTTACATCACGTGTCCCGGATTTTCTTTTCTTGGGGAGGCAAATGTAGTGACGGCCTAACAATAGGAAAGATTCACCGCCTACCCGTTGCCCATGTCGCGTGGGTCTATCAAGAACCACGAATTACGAAATACGACTTACATTCGTGATTCGTGATTCGTGATTGTTTATGAATGAAGAAGGCCAAGCACGAAGCGTGAACGTTCGAGTTTCATGCAGACCATCACGCATCAGGCAATCACGAATCACGAGTCAGACACGAATAACGTTGATTGTGCGCGCGTTGTTTGATTCTTCAAACATGAATGTGCGTGAATAGTCGTGAATTTAAGTGACCGAGAAAGCACGAAGCAACTCGTGACTGGTCAGCACGCCATGTCAGCAAACTTAGACCCTACCGCTGCGATCCTTTGCTCATTGCTGCTCTTTGTGGATGTTGTGCTGTGAAGATGCTTTGGAGAGGCAACTCGGCTGCAAAAGGTGCTCATGACAACAGGCACGACGTCGTAATGAATCGAAGCGAGGAAGCAGGAACGTGGAAACACGGACGCGTGATTCTGCTTGTGCGATCGCGGCTTCTGCTTATCACCGCGATTCGATTCGTGATTTCGCGCTCAGCTGGTTAGGCTGAAAATGACATTCACGCTTCGTGATTCGTGATTCACGGTTTTCCCGCGTAAGTCGTTAGTTAGTTCGTGGTTGTCAAACTTGTGACTGAAACCAAAGGATCTTGTCACGTCGTGAGTTTGGCCAAGACGAACGCGGGGATATCTACTGAGAACCGTGCGCTGGCTCAAGTAACCGATTTGTGATTTGTACCAAGCGGTTACGGTAGCAGATGGGAACTGCTTTTGAGCGCCTCTTGCTGAGGTGAAGCGGAAGGAGCTCTTGTCGTCAACGCCCCGAGAGCAGCTGTCACTCGCGTTACCCTCCATCTTCGGGTAGATTCAATGGCGTACGCCTTATGCAAGTCACGAGTGCCAACCAAGAGTGTGATGAAATGGTAATCACGAATCACGATTCACGATTCACGAATCAAACAAGGCACGAACACGGAGGCTGCTCATGATCCGTTCCCTCAAGTTGCACATTCACGATTCTTGCTCTTCTCCCGCGCTGTCCCGGCTGTCCTCGGTTGACAGCGGCTGCTTGCCCCACAATCTTGAATCGTCCATCATCAATCATCCATCACAAAAGCTACGCTCGTGTAGCCGCACCTTGCTCTCGCACTTGATCTTGATCCTAGTCTCGTTCTACATCCCCTGTCCCCTGATCTCTCTAGCCGATCAGTTCCGTGCATCATTCAACGCTCCGTGATCGTAGGATCAGCAGTGGTGTCTCAGACGCTCCACATTTTGTCTCGCAGCGATCGCAACCTACCGTTTGTTACCCTTGCATCGCTTCGATTTCGATTGTGCAAGTCTCGACAAGGCTATCGCTTAGCAGTCTATTGTAGCGCCTATTACGGCCACGCCATCATGCCGCCGTTTCTGTCCAACTTTAAGTCGAGAACTACTTCGTTGCTTGACAATATCACCGGCGTAATTCCGGAATCGCCTCCCAATAGCACTTTCAAGGACAAGTCTCTCACCTGTAGGAGGTGCGGCAATCGCTTTCGTGACCGTCTTGAGCTCAGCTCCCACTTCAACCTCTTGCCGCATCATTCCGATTACAGCGACAGCTTCGACTTTGACTCTTTCACACGTCCCAAAGGCAGGCGCTCAAAGACACTTGATCAGCATGCCGATCTAGGCAAAGCAGCAGCACGCGACCTCGTCGTCTCTCCTTCCTTCACCACTTTCAGCGAATCTCAAGCTTACTACAACACAATCGACAAGGACAAGCATAACCAAAGTGAAAGCCGCCCCGCTTTTCTCCGCAAATTTCCCACCTTCACCAACTTGACTACCATTGCGAGTGATGATCAACTGCGATCCCCGCCGGCCACTGACTACGCCAACCAAGATGCTGTTCAGTCTCCGACTTCTTCTAAAGCAAAAGGGAAGCAGCGTGCCACACCTCGACTCCCACAAGACGGTTCCTTTCAGTACGGCCAGCCGCTCGCATCGTCAGACGAAGAAAGTGATCCACCCGCGCTTGGCATGTCATCAAAGTCCGCCGTCAGTCCCCATCGCTTACGAGCTCGTAGTGCAACGATTCAGAACTTGACTTCCGAGTCCGAGTCAAATGCCCTAGCACGTACCTCGCTCTCCTCCATCGCGTCCAGAAGCGGAAGCAGTGGTATAAACAGACAAGCTCCGCCACTGCCTCCTAAGCTGCCCGCGTTCGACTGGCAGCCAAAAGACGAAAAGCTGGTTCCCAAATTTTCAGACGATGTGGACGAGGTTTGCTCTGTCGCTTCTGATAGCAGTTTTCGGACTGCTGGTTCCGCTGGTAGAGTTAGCTCTGAGAAGGCGCAACTCGAAGCGTTGTACTCACAAGAAAAGCTGTCAAGCAAAAATTCCGACAAAGGCGCTTTTGCATCCTCTGTTCAAGGTAGCTTTGCTATTCCCGGCGTTGGCCACGGTGTACTTCGCTCCGAGCGAGACCAACTCCGAACACCAGCTCGCCATTGTAGCGAGTCCAACCTATTGCTCGAGTCTATGGATGCTTCTCACGACGACGCGCCCCCGTCTTATTACGAGCTGCACGGAGATACAGATCCATTCAACGATCTGCCTACCAGCGCACTTGATCGCTCACCCCACACTGCATCCCGCTCAGAAGGCTTCGCCACCATGCCAGGCACACCGGTAAGCCGCGTTGGCTCGCATCAGCCTCGACGTTCTCGAGGCGCCACAAACGCAAACACATGGTCGTCTTTTGCTTCCGAGGCACGTTTCCCCGTCACTTTTTCATCTTTTGATGGCCCTGACCAACGGAATGACGAGGAAGACCTTTACAACCCCCCCTCAGAGGAGTCATCTCGACGTCCGGTCAAATCGAAATCAATTGATCTTCCTGCCCTCGTTTCCTCTTCGTCCTTCTCGTCGTCGCCGTCGCCATCGACGCCCAAGACGCCCGTGGTCTTCTTTGACGATGCACCGCTGGCCGCTCAACCTCTGACTTTGCCGCGTCCCGCCAAGCCGAGCTCATCTGTCCGTCGCAGAAGCCGTCACAACAGTCGAGCAAAGTCAGATGCGGCTGCACCGAGCACGAGATGTCCCACTTGCTTTGTCAAGTTCAGCTCGCTTGACAAGACTTTACAGCACCTTGACAATTCCGAGTGTGGCGCGGTCGAGTTTGAAAGCGGCATCAATTAGGTCCGTCGCTACTCCTCTGAACAGTCGTGCACCGCCGACGGGACACGCCAAGTTTGATCGGTTATGTCTGCGTGGCTCCGGCCTTGGACGAAGAAGGATCAAGATGCCACTTGACCCACTTTCCCATGCATCATGCAGACCTAGATTCATGTACCCCGGAGAATTAGCAGTGCAATGCCCATCTCTGCCGTGATATCCTTGATCGTTACTATATTTGAAGCGTCTGTATGGTCACGCACCACGCACCACGCACCTGCGAATCGGTTGTTGGATGACAGTCAGTAGAGCTTATGACAAGTGAGTGATGCTTGAGAGACAGGAGGTAGACGTCGCTAACCGCAAGGAGCGCAGTGAGCATTGCAGCCGAGCCATGCTTCGTATCCGTGATTGGGTGATGGACACTTCGTAATCAAGGTTCAATTGTGAATCTGCAGGCGAACTATGAAACACGAATTAAAAAACAAATGCATGCGTGGTCGACGGTCGCATATCCCGCTTGTTTGTGCATAATCAACCAACCCGGCAAGACTTGAATTGGTGCAAGCCTTGCTGCGGTCTGGTTCGTTCTGGCGCTGCGTCTCTTGCCGACTTGCCCCCTCTTGGTTTAGCTTGCTTCAAGATTGTTGACGAACAATGAACGACGCCAGGGCGCTGCGATCAAATGAGACAGCATGCCATTTGGTGCGTGGCTCATACGTGTCAACAGGCCGCGGTCAACATCCGATGACAGGGTTGGTTTCTCTAGGTGACATACTGTACGTGATATAGACTTTCCCCGCACCAGTACCTCGAGTTGGTCACTATGCTCTTTTTGAGTCCGAGTCCACGAGTCGAATCAGCATCTGAGATTGCTACGTGTCTTGGCACTGTGGAGCCCCACATGCTCTTACAGTGCACAAGCCGTGTGTGACCAAGCTTCGCAGTCTGATACGATGACCGGTTGAGTCGCCGCCTGACTGCCCATGTCCGCATCAAACAGCTTGGTGTTGGCTTGCGCGCGCACGTATAAGAAGACCACGTAGGCAGAGAGGCAAGCTTCCAGTAGAAGCGCACATAGTCATCTGCATACTTCTGACACAGCAACCCTGATCGATCCATCCAGCAACCGCTTCAACCAGCACAATGAGCGCGCCTGACAAGTCTTCGCTCCACGCCGGCGTCCAAAAGGTGCTCGACAAGTACACGTCCGGCACGGGCGCCACCAACGTCCCCGGAGCTGTAGCGTACGTCTCGGATGCTTCGGGCAAAGAGGTTGCCTGGGCCGCCTCGGGCGTGATCGAAGTGGGCAAGCCTGAACGCATGAAGAAGGACACAATCTTCTGGATCGCATCGTGCTCCAAGCTTCTCATCTCGATTGCAGCGTTGCAACTGGTCGAACGAGGCCAACTCGACCTCGACGATCGCATCGACAAGTTTCTCCCCGAAGCGGGCGAGCTCAAGATGCTCAAAGACGGCTCGGCCCCCAACAAGATCCCCACGGTAAGAGATACGATGCTTATCCTTTCGGGTCAGGCTTGTGCCTTGTTCAACCAGGAACTTGCCGATTGGTTCGCCAACAAAGGGCTGCCTCCTACAGCCCACCTCGATTCGTCCCGCGCTAGCCTCTTCACCCCTTACGCCTCACAGCCAGGAGAAGAGTGGAACTACGGCTTCAACATCGATTGGGCAGGCATGGCCGTCGAAGTGGTTACTGGCAAAGACCTCGAGTCGTACTACCGAGAAAACATCTTTGCTCCACTAGGTATCAAAGAGATCACCTTCAAGCCTCGCTCGGCCGGTCTTGTCGACCGTCTCGCTGCCAGTCACATGCGGAGTGAACAAGGCGAAATCTTACCATTCATGCACCTTCTGCTGCCGGAGGAAGACAAGATGGAAGCCATCTATCCCGGCGCCGGTCTGTTTGGCAACGGTGCAGAATACGTCAAGATCCTCGTTGCTCTGTTGAATGGTGGAACTCATCCTGCTGGCGGAACCATTCTGAAGCCAGAGAGTGTAGAGCTGTTGAAGAAGGATCAGCTCCACGGTAAACAGCTCGATGGTTTGGAGCGGCAGTTCGACTGTGTGATTCCGCAGGTGATCAGTCCACGATTCGCGGGATGCCTCTCGCCTGGGTTGAAGAAGAATTGGGCTTACGGCGGCTTGAGGCTCGGAGGTGAGTAATCAGCATCTCAACGGCGAATCTCTAGCGCAACAGCCACTGACCATCCATCGCATCTGTGTCGCCGCTTCTCACCCGTACAGAAAAGCACCCAACGCGAGGACTCAGCGACGACGTAAGTTGACCCCTACCTTTTGCATGTGCTAATCATTCGTGATTGCATCCAAGGCTGACCCAATCGTTTCGCTCGCGCCTCGTTCCCACAGTCGTTGAGTTGGTGCGGAGTGCAAAATTCATACTGTAAGTTTCTCTCCACCACTTGACTTGCCACCATGCTCGCTCGACTTTGACCAAGCAGACTCACGAGAAGCCTACACTTGCTTTCGACATACGCAAATCACAGGGTGGATCGACTTCAAGGACAAGACATGCGGTATGGTCCACACGCAGATGAGTCCCTTCCCGGACAAAGCTGCCGAAGACATGCTCGCCGAAGTGGAAAGTCAGGTCCACGCCGCTTACGCCACCTAAGGCGTTGCTCCATTCACGATTAGCCGCAAAGCGATGCTTGGTGCGCTCTACTAATTTCGCAAACGCCACTCGGTCCTGTCGCAAAGAAACGTGTAATCAAAGTAGTTGACTATACTCGTGCTAACTTGTATGGAAGCGAGAAGCGAGTGTTGAGGTGACTACTACTTGTTGGAAAATTTCCTCAACGGATCCACCTTCTTCCTCGACTTGCCAGCTGCGCCTGTGGTGTTCTTACCAGTCGAGCTCCTACGCTTGCCGCCCTTGTTCTTCCTATCATTCGCACCGTCTTTGATCTTGTTCTTGGGAACGTAACCCTTGTACTCGCTACCCGAGCTCTTTGTTAACTTGGCACCGGGATTAATAATCTTTGGTACCAGGTACTGCGGTACGTGTTTGAGGTGACTCTGTTGAGCACGGCTTGTAAGCAGAGCCTTGTCGTGTTGCAAGAACGCCAGATCGTCGGGATGATCTTCGAAATGCGACTGGAGTTTCGACGAAGTCAGGATCTCGTTTTTGAGCTCTTTGATGCGTGCTTCTCGGATAAGCGCCTTGGTGATGCTCTTCAGAGTGTCGGTGACACGGTAGTGGAAGCCCGCGACTGACGAAGAGTCGTACTTCCACTCTTGAAGTGCGCTGCCAAGCAGCGAGATCGTGGAAGGCTTGTTGAGCATTTTGAACACCGACTCGTCGCGTGTTGTACTGGCACAATACAGGTACTTCGAACGGCCCACTTGGTCCGAGGGCACCACGAAAGAGAGCGCTGTACCCGAAGCTCCACCTCGTGCTGTACGCCCTACTCGGTGAATGTACGAGTCCACGCTCGTCGGAAGGTCAAAGTTGATAACGCAGGAAACGTTGATGAAATCGACACCACGAGAGACGCCGTACTCGGAAGCGCCGTTCTTGCCTTTGCGGTGCTGTGATACCTTGGACTTGTTGCTCTTTGTTTCCGCTCCAGCATGCTCAGAGGATTTACGTTTCTTGCCCGCTTCGCGTTGGTCCTCGGCTTGCTCATCAACCTCGTCTGCCTCTCGCTCGTCTGCGTCCTCCTCTTCATCGTCTCCCTCGTCATCCTGCATATTACCACTTGCACCCGTCGGCTCGTCAGTGGCAACGATATAGTCAAACTTTCCTTTGTTGAACTCTTCCACGATGCTGTATCTCGAGTTGATCGGCAACTCGGCATTGAGCACGCAGGCGCGCAATCCGAACTTTTCCAGGAACAGCTTTAGTCTGTAACCCCTCTCCAGCTCGTTGACAAACAGGATCGCCTTGCCTCGAATCAGCTTGAGCTTCAAGATGACATAAGCAAGCAGAAACTTGTCCTCTTCAGTCGTCTTTGTATAGAATTGAACCAGATTCGAGCCTGAAGCTGCCTCATCGTCGTGATTGAGCTTCAGCACGACTGGGTTCCTGAGGAGCAGACCTTTGAGCTTTGACACGTCCGAAGTCATTGTCGCTGACATGAGGAAAGACTGGAAGTGGCTTGGCAGGAAGTTAGCTCCGAGCAACGATTTGACGTCTGCATCGTGGCCATACGAAAGGATCAGGTCGGCTTCGTCGATCGCGAGCGATTCCATACCGGACTTGAGGTCGAGCGATGCATTTTGCAGATAGTTGAGCGCTTTGGATGGTGTTGCAATGACCACATCAGGTTTTTCGCTAAGCAAAAGACGCTGCACTTTCTCGGACGCCTCTCTGGCGACATTGACGAGTCGAATGTCATCACGGACGTACTCGATAACCACAGAGAGATGTCGAAACACTTGCTCTGCGAGCTCACGAGTTGGCACCAGCACCAACGCACGGGTGAGCTGGTGGTTGGCATCTGACTTGGCCACGGCGCTCTTTGCATCGAGCACCTTTTGGAGCAGAGGTAGACCATAGGCAAGCGTCTTGCCCGATCCTGTGCGTGCTCTGGCGAGAATGTCCTTGCCTGCAAGAGCCAGTGGAATCGCTTTCTGTTGAATCGGAGTTGGGATACCATATCCTAAATCTGCGAGCGCACGCAGCAGGCGTGGATCGAGAATGTGGGAGAAGACGTTGAATCCGAGTCGTTCCGCATCTTCTTGCGAAGGAAGCTCGATGCCGTGCTTTGTTAATTGCGATGCGCCAGTGTTGGTCGATCCGTTAGCAGACCTTGCTGCTGTAGCTGCAGTGGTAGACTTGGCAGGTGGAAGCAGCGAGTCTGCCTTGACCTTGGACGACGATGGCTCTGACATTTCGCCTTTGCTAATCGTATATAGAGCAACAAGTGTTCAGGATGGACGAGACAACGGTGGAAATAAGGTCAAAAGACCCTTTTCGGTCCTTCGTGCTTCTTGATTCTCGAAAAATTTCAAAAATATGAGCTGCAACAGACACGAGAGTCGTGAGTCTGAGTGTGGAGTTGGCCAAAATTCTTACCGGCCGACAGGCGTCAGCTCTGCCTTGCTTGGGTTCGGAATTCGGACTGAATCCTTCAACTTAACTGTGCACTTTTCGACACTTCCTCTTCACCTGGTTTTCTAACTTGGTCAACGAGGGGTGACTCTTGCTCAGCCACTACCATCACCGACACAGCCACCAGCCACTAGCTCCCTCTGCATTAAAACAAAACTCCCTCTCTCTCTCTCACACACAGACCATCGCGCTGTCTTGCTCCCAACATGGCGTCGTATCTAGCATCCATCTACGGCACCGAGCAGGACAAGGTCAACTGTTCGTTCTATTACAAGATCGGCGCCTGTCGACACGGTGATCGATGTTCCCGCAAACACATCCGGCCCCCCTACTCATGCACTCTCCTCCTTTCCAACGTCTACCGAAACCCGCGTCATCACGAACAAGACTGCACCATTACTGACACTGAACTTCAAGCGCAATTTGACGCGTTCTACGAGGACATGTTCACGGAACTGGCAAAGTACGGCCAGCTTGTCGAAATGCATGTCTGCGATAACGTGGGAGATCACCTGATCGGCAACGTCTACGCGAGGTACAAGTACGAAGCTGATGCACAGCGCGCCGTCGATGCGTTGAACGATAGGTGGTACGATGCCAAGCCGCTGTTCGCCGAGTTGAGCCCAGTAACGGATTTCCAAGAGGCTTGTTGTCGACAGAACGAGACCAACGAGTGCAACCGAGGCGGATTCTGCAACTTTATGCATCTCAGATATGCGAGCAGACCTATTAGGAAGGAGTTGAACCACCAATTGGCGGTCGAGTTGAGACGGAGGAAGGAAGAAGGCAGAGACACCGCAAAGGGCGTCAAGAAGAGGCTTGGTTGGAAAGAAAGGTTGGCACTCGAACAAGGAGATACACTGGCCGACGTGGAAGGAGACGATGGTAACCGTGAGGAAAACGGTAAAGCAAAGCGCGATTGGAGGAGCGGCAAGTCAGGAGGTGACTGGAGGAGTCAACCCAGATCAACAGAGGTCGACCAAGTTGATCATCAAGGCCACGACTCGACACCATCTATCACGGCTGCTGATCCAGAGGAGAGGTAGTGCGCATTTCGTCTTTCTACACACAATCGATCCATGTTCCGCAACACACATACCCACAATGCAACACAGACTATGCCTTGCAAGCACACCAATAGTGAATGCTGTTCTCGACGTTCTGACATATACACAAAGGATCTCGCAGAAGCGATAAGCACGTATTGGCAATATTCGGCACCGATCGACACACTCGATCAAAGGGGGAGAAGAACAATGCTATCGTACTTTGGTGTTTCAACTGCCAACTAATGCGAAATGGGAAGGAGGAGCTCGGTTCATCTGCTTCTTGGGTAGCTTGGGTAGTTGGACATCATTCAATGTGCAGAAGCAGGCGTGTTCGACACGCTGTGTTGGCGCCTCTTTCGAACATGCTCCGATATGATCCTCTGTAACCCCTGAGACATGCTAACCAACTGCGGAAGAGGCTTATGCAATTCAGATGGCGAGGTAGAAGGCAGAGTTGGGCGCAGAGATCTGACGTTGCCAGCACGAGGATCGATCACGATCATCTTGCTGTGTTTAACAACGGGTTGCGGACATGCATTCTCTTTCGCGTCACATGAGATGCTTCTTGCTGGATCTAAGTACCGTCCCAGAGGCTCAAGGCGATGGTGATGTCTTTACCTTGGCCTTGGGCGTCACCGACGGTACCCAGACCGGGAACAGTACATTCGAGTGAACGAGTTTGGTTCCAAGTGACACCCGCGCCCGCTCCAACGCTCTTTCGCAGCGCAGCATCTCTCCACGCTAGCACGTTCGGATACCCATCAACTTGGCCGACGTGGCTGAAAGACCGACACCCTACGATCGTCGCGATCCTCGACGCGTCGACCACGAGGTGGTTGGCTGTGCAGCATGGCTGGTCTTTCGACTCAGAGCTGTCGAGACACGAGCGAGACCGCGTTCGTCGCGTTTTTGGGGGCATGCTGGCGTCGTACAGACAACGCGTGCAGAACCACGGCACGAAAAACGGCGCTCAAGCCAGCGCTCAAGCCTGTTTCAGCTTGCATCACGCACCACGATCGGCCCGACGGCCCAGAGGATGCGCTGTCGGTATTGGGCCGACATCATTGTGACAAATGTGAGTGCGGCACACTACTCTTTCACAAGAGGTAAGTGTTCGCGGACAAAGTGCACAAGGGCAGAAATGTTCATCGCCGTTCGTTGGCCGTCAAGATACAGGTAGCAGTCGATAGAAGGTTGCACATCCACGATTCACAGCTACGAGATCTGACTTTGCAAAGCACGTTGACGCATGGTTACCTCGTGCCTGTTTCGTTTACGTGGTCGGTCTCATGCGTCGCATTGCTCTGCATACTTTCATACCGACTCGTGCAGCGTCTCGAGTCATCAGTGGGCGCATACATGCTTCTGGCGATTGACAAGCAGCTGCCAAGCTCGTCGCTACACTTGCTGTTCTCTCCGGATCCGGGTTTAACCTCTGCCACTCGGCGTGGTTGCTTCTCCAGTCGCCAACACATGTCGACGCAGTCTGGCTGTGGCTCGTTCGCGTGCAGAGAGTACTGCTGTCGCTACAAGATGTGCCCACATCACCTGTTCGCCGATCCGCAGCGTAGCATGCTGGCTCAGAGTCCCATTTATGCTTGAGAACTATTTCGTTATCACAAAGAGTACAGGTATGCCGCGCAAGTAGATCCGGACTGGGATTGAGACAACCGTATGAAACACGCCTGAGTGTTGACTTGGAGTGTGGTATAAAACGACAGATACACAGGCCATAGGGGACTATTGTAGTCCATGCACTTGGGACAAATTCAACAAGAACCCACGTTTGCGCGGAGGATCTGCTTAGACGTCGCCCTTGAGCTCCTTCTCGTCAGCCGAGTCGCTGCCCGGAGAGGTGGGGTTTTTGGTGTAGACGGCCTCGTTTTTGAGAGCCTCAATATCCTGGTCGGAGCGCGACGAGCCAGGGCGCGTCTTCCATGCGGGCACACCGGACTGGAAGATCTCGTCCACCTCCTCGAGCGTCTTGCCGGCAGTCTCGGGGAACGCCAGGAAGACGTGGATGGTCATGGCCACCGTGAAGCAGCCAAAAATGATGTAGCTCTTCCACTGAATGTTGTGGAAAGCGGGAGGGACAAAGTAGCCGAGAGCAAAGTTGAACGCCCAGTTACTGGCGGTGGAGACCGAGTTGCTCTTGCCTCGCAATCGGTTACCGAAGAGTTCGGGAACGTAGATCCAAGAGACAGGGCCCCATGTGGGTGCAAACGAGGCGACGAACAGGTAGGAGCAGGCAATGACGGCTTTGGAAGCGGGACCCTCGACTTTCCATCGGACGACCGAGTTGTTAGAGTCGGGATAGTAGTGACCGTAGCCTGCCATGAGACCGGCGACCGCAAAGAGCCAAATGGTCATAAGGGTAGAACCGACCAGGAGAGTGGGGCGACGGCCCCATCGGTCGACATAGAGGAGCGCAGGCACGGTCATGAGGACGTTGATGATGTATTGAATCCCGTTTGAGATGAGGGCAATGTTGCCGGTGATACCAGCCATCTCAAAGACATACGAGAGGTAGTACATCATGACATTCATACCTAAGTTGAGTAGATTGGCCAGTCAGTCTATCGTCTTTGTTTTCTTTTGGCCTGGCTTGCTTTGACGCCGGCTTGCGGTGACGAGCGCACAAGGATGAGAGGCGTGAGAGTGACATACCTGTAAGTTGACTCCAGATCTGGGTAAACATAGCGATGTGCGTACGCCATGCGTTTCCGTGCTTGAAGAGGTCGAGATAGCCAGTGCCTTCGCCAGAGCTCTCTTCGATGTTCTGTACGATCTCATGGTACTCGGCCAGCACCAGAGGCGAATCTTGGTCACCGTTGGCGTGAACTTGAGCGAGGATCTCGAGAGCCTCTTGCTTGCGGGCGTTGGCGATAAGCCAGCGAGGCGATTCTGGCATCAAAGGGACAAGGGCCATAAGAACGAGAGCTGGGACCATTTGGATACCCCAGGGAGTTCGGAAGGAAGCTGTTCCTCGGCCGTCTTGCTCGCCATCGATTCTGTTTCCAATGTGGCTGCAACCAAACGAAATGAAGAAGAAAATGGCAATTCCCCATGTGATCCTGATTACAGTTTGAGTTTGAGTAAGAAGGGTGGAAAGACGACACCTTGACGGTTTCGAGAGTCAGTATCGCTGTGCGAGCATGTGGCCGCCTGGACCTCATTGTAGCGGAGAGAGACGAGAGGTCAGTTGAGGATGGATTGTACTTACGCCCATTGCTGGCAACCAACAAGACGGCCACGGATGCGCGAAGGCGACAGCTCTGAAAGATAGACAGGCACCTGAGCAGAGCAGAGACCGACACACATACCGTTGAAGATGCGGCCGACAATCAGCATACCGATATTCTGGACCGCGCAGGTGAGGATAGAGCCGATGACCCAGAGAATGCAGCCGAGAAAGATGGCATAACGTCGGCCGAAACGGTCGGCAACGATACCGGAGAAGAGTGAAGCGATGAACGAGCCACCGGCCATGGAAGCGGTGATGCCACCCTGGACGTCGGCGCTGGGACCGGGGTTGCACAGTGCGCCAGGTCGATCGGCGCACTCGACCGTGTTTTTGTCATCGCCAAAGTAGACGAGATAGTTGGGAGACGCAATGATGGCAGAGAGAGAGCTGATGTCGAATCCAAACAGCATACCACCCGTGCAGGCGAGTGCTGTGAGCACGTAGGGATTGGTGATACGACCCATGACGGACAAACAGGTAAAAGGATGCTGGGACGGGTACTGCGAGATTGCGGGGAGAGATGGCGCTATTGAAGCATGGGGTATAAATGCCTTTGGTGCTTGGCTCGACAAGAAAGGTGGGGTTGAGACACAATTAGTTCAGGTACAACACGAGGTGTAGTTAGACCACGAGTAGAATGGCTGTTTCTAGGCCACAGTGGGCCAAGAATGGGAGGGTCCGAGTTGAGCGAGGTGTGTGTGCATTGCTTGGTTCATCGACTTGCACTCAGTGCTCCACGGAAACTCCAGAAGCGTGTGGTAGCCACGATCTGTCAGGGCTCAAAGCAGGGCACAGACGAAGTGGGTCGATGGAAGCGCGGGGTACGACGAGTTAGAAGAGCAGCAGCGGTAGCAGTGAGCTCGACTCTGCAACGCGGGCAAGACCTCGGCTATGTTACTAGTCGCACCCCCACCACCAACACCACATGTACAGTTTGGTTGTAAGGAACGTCGCTCCTCGGCAGGAAACTCGCGTGCGGTGGTGACCCCTAAGTCCAGTCCCATCGAGCCAGGGCAGGTGCGGCCTTGAGCAATGGGCTGGACAGAGGCTTTATTGAGGTATATGTCTGCTGACCATCTTGTCTCGGAATCGGTGTCAACGCCATTCAAGTCAAAGTGCGAAGCTGGGGTGCACCTTGGCTCATGACACATGGCCAATCGCGACTGACAGCGGAGGGTTTAGGGTCGGACAATTTTGCACCAAGGCTTGTTCTGCATTCGTGTTTCACCATTCACCATTCAAACTTCCTCTTTCCTACTCCGATCTCTTCTTCAGCGAACACGAATCGGTGCGGAGAAGCGGCACGAAGTACGAAGCAGAAAGCATGCTATTCGTCCAGTCAGCAGTCGTCAAGCAAATCGTTCACGGCTTACTGCTTTTCTCACAAACTATTCATCACAATCGTGAACAATCGTGAACAATCTGTGAATCGTGAATCGTGAATCGTGAATGACTCAGGTTGGCTGCGTAACTGCCGCTGCTTCCGGCGGCGCGGCTGAAAGAAAGCCATATGTTGACCAGCGCGACAAGTGCGACCAAGTGCGACCAAATCCGAACTTCGGCTCGCTGTACGAATCAAAGCGCAACGATGCGTGCGGTCCGACCGGCTTTGCCTCAGGAGTTCGGTTGCACAGCGATTCGAGCGACCATCTTTGCCCGAAGCAGCCCGCGCTCGGTCTGTATCGGCGTCACGAGTCGTGAGTTGTTGAAGCGTTCTCAGGTTTCCCCACACCTTGGACGTGTCCGAGCGCGTCTCCACCCAATCACGAACGAGCATAGAGCTTGGATCTGATCACCGATTATGCTTTTACTGAGCCATTTAGAGGTCTGTGCGACAAACCAGACCGCCACGGTGGTGCCCATCGCACCTCTGTATCCATTCAAAGCCCGAGGTTGCGGGCGGTATAAGTTAGGCAAAGTGCGAACCTTTGTCGTCACACCGGTCACGAGTGTGTGCTGACTCCAGAGTGGCAGATTGCGAATGGGACGTCCAAAAGCGACGAAAGCCGAGCGTCGCTCAGTGCAAATCGAGCGATTGACATCGTCACAAGTCCATTCGTGATTTGGTCTCGCTTCTGTTTGCTTCCTTCGTTTCGAGAGACAACCAACCGTACATTCACGATTCGTTAACTGTATCTGCAAATGGAGTCGTGAGCGACACTTGGGAATCCATGCGATCGAGGGGAAACACATGTCTTAGCGAGCCGGTGGCTTTTAGGCGAAAACACCGAACAGGCACTACACCTAGAGCTTCGGTCCGTCTCGCCTCGTTTTCAACACAACTTTCAAGCAACACTAAGCGTCAACCACCAAGCTAGGTCGCTGTCTCAAGCGAAGGATTGCTTGAACGCAGCCACAATCACAAACGTTCTTTGACAACGAGCGAGTGGATCGTCCAAAATCGAGTCTGACGGTGTCCTTATGGGCGTCTGTGAATCAGCAGACGGGCACGAACAAGCCAAGCAGTCACGCAGTCACGAGTCGTGGAGCGAACCTTCACGCTTGTCACCAAAAGAAAAAAAGAAAAAAGAAAGATCACCGAAAACTACCGCATGACCGCATGACCGCCTTTCATGCGTTCGTGTCAGCTCTGGAAGCGCCCCTTTGACCTGGCTCTTGCCCTCATTGGGATTGGTGCAGGAGATCGGCTATACCGACAGAAATGCACGTTCACACTTGTCTCAACTCGATGTTCACACTCCTTGTTCGGCAAACCCGGACAAGTCGTTCGCATTTGCGGAGACTCGGTGGGATCTGTACCCCAAGAATGCTCTAATCAAGGTACGCCTCCTTTCGCACTCCTCCCACCCGTTGAGCGTACTCGCGTTCCTGCCCAACCCTCTGGTGCGCATGTTCAACGCCGAGCAAGTCCGCGTCTCGACTCAGCTCTGATCATCAGCGTGATCGGCTTTCTAATTCGACTTTATTTTGCCGGCTGTTTTGCAAGCTTCGAGCTCGCCAATAGGCAATCCTCGTCGTGTTCCTCAAGTCGCCCTCGTGCCTGTATCGGCTGGACAGAAAAAAATCGCTTCGATGGCTGTTTTGGCGCAGCACAAGGCAACGTGTCCATACAGCCGAGCTGAGTTGGTACCTGCCAATCACATGAATGCTTCAGAGTCAATCACGTATCTCATTCGCGAGCGCGCCTATCGAATCGGTAGAAGCCGACCAAGTCTGTTTCGCTCTGAGCATCTCTCGTTGTCAACATGCTGAACCTGTGTGATCGATGATATGCGGTTGCAGAAACAATCACGAATGATACAAGAGAGAGGCAATTAGATCCATCAGCCTTTGCTAACGCGCGACAGCACTGTCAACGAGACATCCATCAATAGCTTGCGCCAAACACGAGCTCCTCGTCAAATAACTCGATAAACTGCTCGTTGAGGATTCGATACTTTTGTCCGCCCACAAATCTGCGGTATTCCTCGAGAATCGCACTGAGGTTCCATCGCTGCAATTTGCGGAAGCAACCAACCACGGTGCCCGTTCGATGACGGCCCAGGTTACACATGACCAGCACAGGATACGTTGCAGGTTGCACGAGCAGATGCAAAGCTTGCAGCACCACCTCTTCCGTGATCGGGTCCCATGCATTGGTCGAGTACAGCACGCCCAAGTGGTGCAGCTCGATGTTTTGATCCACGCAAAAGTCCAGAAATCCGGGCTCCGGTTCTTCAGGAGCGAGCCAGATGACGCTCTTCAGTCCGAGCTTTTCCAGGAAGGGAAAGTTGAGTTGATCTGGCTGGCCTGACCGGTAAAAGTTCTCCTCCACCATCCCGTAGTTGGGCGGTGGCACCAGCATCTTGTCTCGCAGCGTGTGTGACACCAGCTGAAACCTCTTGAGCCAACAACACGCTTGTGCGCGATTGTTATCGTGGCGCCGGCTATGGCGATGTTGAGAGATAGACGCTACGACTCGACTCGGATCCGAGACGAGTTGATCAACACAAAAATTTCTTGAATTGGACCCTGAATCACCCAATCACCAAATTGCACAGGCGCAGCACAACGCAGCACAACGCAGCACGCTGACGCACACGCTCAGTTTATTAATAATACAAAGGCAGCCTTCAAAGCTCAGTTTCTTCGTTTGTCTCTCGTCATCCGTCGTGAGTCTTGCATCCCCTCCAACTTCGCTTCTTGACTTGGCCATCCTCTCAACAACGGAAACCATCTCAATTTCGCTCTTCTCATCGGCCCCTCGCAGTCGAACCACAACCACGACATCGATGTTATAGCCACTCTCCCAGCTCCACGCCCCTGCCGCCTCGAAAGCCACCTCGCACGCTTCTGGCGCCTTGCTTAGGCGAATGCGGCGTACAACATGGGTGTGCAAGGACTATGGCAGCTGCTTCAGCCTGTCGCTCGTCCCATCAAGATCGAAACGCTCGAAGGCAAGCGCCTTGCCATTGACTCGTCACTATGGCTTTACCATTTCCAGATGGCTATGCGTGACAAGGACGGTCGCACCTTGTCCAACGCCCACATTCTCGGCTTTCTCTGGCGCATCCTCAAGCTTCTCTTTCACGGTGTTCGTCCCGTGTTTGTCTTCGATGGAGGTGCCCCAGCCATGAAGCGCAAGACGCTCTCCGGTCGAAAAGCCCGCAAGCAAGGTGCAAAGGAGTCACACGCCCGAACCGCAGAGAAGCTTCTCGCGGCACAGATGAGGCAAGCCGCCGTCAAACATGTCGCTGACAGCCAGAACCGTGCATCCTCCTCATCTGCAGCGCAGGTCTCGACTTCCCAGGATGCGGTTGACCTGGGCGAAAACACGGTTTATTTCGACGACCTCCACGCCGCCAATCCCCGAGTACTAGCCTCGCGCGACCTTCAATCGACAGCCCCTACCAGCTCAGCTCCAGCGAGCCGAGACAAGAGCTCTTCGCCGACCAAGTCAGGTGGTCGCAAGATGGACTGGCACAAGGATCCATACGCTCTGCCAGCCTTGGAAGAGGATCTCGACAAAGTCGCTGCCGCCAACGGCCGCAACGGTAGGCGCAAGGACTACCGCTTTGCCACCGAGGATGAGCTGCGTGCCGTGATGAGCACGATCGCACCCGAAGATCTCGACACCAACTCTGACCTCTTTCGCAGCTTGCCTGCCGAGCTTCAGTACGAGCTTGTCGGTGATTTGCGTGCTCAATCGCGCATGACTTCGTACAAGCGTTTACAGTCCATGCTTGCCACAGCCCCCACCCCCATCGATTTCTCTCGCGCTCAGATTGCCGGCCTCAAGACACGAAACGACCTGACCCAAAAAGTGCTCACTGTTACAGACGAGATTGGCAATGCCAACATCAAGGTGCCCATCCGCGTAGCTGGCCAACGCAACAAAGAGTATGTCCTCGTTCGCAACCAAGGAGCTGAGGGCGGATTTGTGCTCGGCGTGCGCGATGCCGGTATGACCCAGGACAAAGCCATCGACGTTGACTACGAGCCTGAGGATATCGTCATCACAGACGACGAGGCACAGCGTTCCGATTCCGATTCCGATCCTGAAATCGAGATGGACGAGGTCGAGATCCCCGTCCAGCCGTCTGGTTCGCAATCTGTAAGTCGAACCGCCGATCCAGAGCTTGACCAGCTACAGACTGAAGCAGATCCATACAAGCGCAAAGAGAAAGCGCTCGAGCTGCTTCAGGCGCGTGCCAAGTATCATGCCAAACAAAAGAGCAGCAAGCCAGGCATCCAAGATGACGACAACAACCAGCTTGAACGCACTCTTCGACCTCAACAACAACGTCAACAACGCCCCCTCTTCATTCGTAACCGACGTACAACTGCTGCCGAGTCCAGCAATTCTCCTGATCAGACCGACTGGATCGATGTCGATGCAGATTCGGATGACGACAACCATGATTTTCATAGGATGCCAGAGAACGACGACGACGAGCTGGACGAAGATGAAGCCGAGGACCTCGCCTGGGCCATCGCCGAGTCTCAAACGTCCAACAACCCAAGTCGCGCAAAGGAGCCATCTCCTCCTTTACGCGGTCTCAAGCTGGCCCATCGCAGCGGCGAGCCCATTTCGCTTCACGACGCCATGTCACACAGGCAGCAGTCGACACAGTCGACGCAGTCACCTGTCAGCAGCAGCAGAGCACCTGATCTGCATACATCCCAGACTGACATCGCTGCGGCGGCTGGCGCCCAGGATGCAGAGAGCTTCGAGATCAACGAAGATGACTTTGAAGACGTGCAGCCCGAAGCGCCGTCCACATTACGTGAGGTTCAGCCAGTTGTCGAGCCACAGCCACTGTTGGACGCATTCGGTCGAGATCCATCTCCTGCCGACATGCCTGATCGCATGCACGAGCTGGCAGCGCTTGTTGGCCGCGGCAGAAAATTCGGCGGTGAATTTGCGGGCCCACCACCTCCGCCTCGTAAGAGTCTGGCGGGCAGTCTTCGAGCCGCACGTCGATCCACGTCGACAACTGACCTTCGCGAGCAGTCGAAACCAATGCCGTCCCCCGACACGTCGATCAAGGAGAGCGAGAAGGAGACACAATCGGAAACGCCTCCACGCCCGCCCATCGCAAACGCAGGTCACATGGGACCGCCGCTTCGTTCCGCTTCACAGCAGCGACTCGAGCGTGCAGCCATGCGGCCAAAGTCTGTTACGCCAGCAGAGGCAACCGCGCGGACGCTGCACGAAGATTTATCTCCCACGCCCGAGGAAGTCAATCGTCAGATCGCAGTCGATCTCTATGCAGACGAGGCGAAGGACGATGCCGATTTTAAGGTGATCGAGTCCGCACCGCTGAAGGAGAGGAGCGATTCAAGGAGAGAATCACGATCCGCACAAAGCAAGACGTTGAAAAATGCCACAGTCTCAACCCTACATGGGCAAGCAGGTGAGAGCATGGTAGCCAGCGATGCGGCAAAGACTGTGGACGCGGTAGACAGCCAGGTCGCTCAGCAGGAAGAACCTGAAGAGACCGGAGTGCCGGTATCTTTGTCAGTCCCAGAGGTGGTATTGAATGGAGCTCAAGGACCCGGCATCACAAAAGATGGCGCAGACGTCGAAGCCAAGACCATGGACAACGTCCCCTCCGCATCCACAGAGCACACGGTTGAACCTACATCCATAGAGACAGCACCGATAGAAGGCATTGAGAAGCGCTCCAGCCGACAACAGACACCGATTGGATGGTCGCCCACACCATCACCCGAGCCTGAAGCCGTTGTTATCGGCGCCGACGGATTCCCCCTCCCGACTGCGGAAGAGCTCGACGCACTTGACGCAGAAGACCAAGACGAGATCGCGCGACTGAATGCCGATCAAAACGAGTTTGTCGCGTTTCTGAGCGCCACCAAAGGCCGCAGCCTGCTTGACGTGCAGAAGGAAGTGGCGAGCGAAGTGAATGCTCTGCGTGCCGAATTTGCCAACAGCCGACGATCCGAAGAGGATATCACCAAGCAGATGGCACAAGAGATTCAAATGATGCTTCGCCTGTTCGGACTGCCGTACATCACGGCACCGATGGAAGCCGAAGCACAATGCGCCGAACTCGTCTCTCGACGTCTAGTGGATGGTATCATCACGGATGACAGCGATGTATTTCTGTTCGGCGGTACACGCGTCTACAAAAACATGTTTAACAACAACAAGATCGTCGAGTGTTTCCTGCTCTCGGACATGCAGCGAGAACTGGGACTGGATCGCGAGAAGCTTGTGCAGCTGGCCTACTATCTGGGGAGCGATTACACCGAGGGACTTGTAGGTGTCGGACCCGTTGTAGCGATGGAGCTGCTTGCGCTGTTTCCTGGTCAAGATGGACTGCTCAAGTTCAGGGACTGGTGGATGCGCGTGCAGATGGGTCAGGACACCGAAGAGCATACGCGCGGGAAAACGATGCGACGAATCAAAAGGAATCTACACAACAAGGTGCACCTCGAACCGTCGTGGCCGGAGCATGCGGTGTTGGACGCGTACTTTGCTCCCACGGTGGACGAGAGCGATGAACCATTTGCGTGGGGTCTACCGGACCTAGATAGCTTGCGAACATTTCTGGGCGAATATCTGCACTGGCCAGTGACCAAAACGGACCAGTACCTGCTGCCGATCATCGAGCGTCAGAATACGCGCAATCGAGCACGAGGTAATCAGACGACGCTCGACCGGAATGCGTTCTTTGATGCTTCGTCTGGTACGGGTGTCTATGCGGGCAGAAAGACGGTCACGTATGCAAGCAATCGGTTGCAAGAAGTTATCAATGGATTCAGAGCGGCGAACAAGGCTCGAAAGGGTGGTGGGGGCGAAGCTGAACGTAGACGCGCTCGTGGTGGTAACAGTAGCAGCAGTAGCAGCAGTGATGGCGAGGATGAGTTTCAGGTGGTAGATGCAAGGATGCAGACGCCTGTGGTGGCGGAGGAGATGCTGGGTAAGCAAATGGGCAGAACGAGACGTATTGTGCGGCGCGACGAAGGCACCGAGGCGAATGGTGGTGCACGGATGAAAGATGCACAAACGAGCGAAGCTCGGCAAGCCGAACTGGATGCAGCGATCGAAGCGCTCGAGAATGCGACTGGAGCGCAAGGCTCGACAAGCAGCGCAAGCAGCGCAAGCAAACGCAAAAAGAAGCGGACCAAGCAGGCGAAAGGTCAGACGGATGCAGACGCACAAGATGGCGTGTGCGGCTCGGCATGCTCGGCGTCAAGTGCAGATGAAGCAGTGGTCGTAGCAAAGACTGCACGTTGGACGCGTGGACGACGTGGCAGAAGCACGGCTGCTCGTGCTCGCTCGATGACAGGACGCGGCAGCAAGGCGCGTGCGAATCTGAATGCGGCGAGGAACATGTCGTTGGACGACGTGCACTCGCTACCGCCGAGTCGAAGTGCGAGTTTGGATCCGGCTGTGTTGCGCGCACGAAGCACGACCCGGTCGAGAAGCGCTAGCTCGAACGCGTCTGCGCATCAGTAGGTGTGCGATGCACATCCGTTGGCGGTCGTCTGTATCTAGCGCGTGTGTGTTGGAATAGCACCGATCTGGAGCATACGGATGATTCTTGCGACGAATCGTGGATGTGGAGATATCGGCATGATTCGCGGCGAATGTGGTGCGTGACGAGGTGCGTCGACGAGGTGCTGTTGGGGGGTGGGGGAAAGCGGGATATGCGCGTTGGTGGGTATTCGAGCTGGATCGACGCGCGTGTTGGGCTGCGGCGCGTGCAGGTTCAGGCAGATCGACGAGCAGCACGATGGTGGTGATTGGGCTGTGCTATCGCGTGTGTCTAGAGTGCGCAGATCATGATCACCTGCTATGTTGAATTCGTGCGTGGTTGCAGCTGGTCGGGCGTGTGCATGTGTGACTGTGAGCGGATCGTCTCGACGTACGCGCATCCCTGACACGAGACACGAGCCAACCCAAGCGCGGCGTGCCAGAACGGGGATCGAGCCCGGTCGCGCTACAGCATATGCAGTATCGGTCTGAACGAAATGAGAACATGTGCGCTCCAGTACTCGTGACTACGAGTGCCGAACCTCGCATCGTGAGCGAGCTGTGCGGCTTGGCCACGTGGATCATTGCAGCTAGCTACCCACCTCGACTGTCACCTTGCAATCACACACGCCTGCACTCACACACGCCCGATGACGACGGCGCATATACGACGTTGGCTGCTAGCCTACGTTCATGCGCGCTCTAGAAATACATACCACGACCAACGTCAAGCCGCGACGTTTTGCGGATCCGGCCCGCGTCGCTGTGGCACAGTGCCCGTGCGCGTGCGCGTGCCAGGTCGCACTTGGTGTTGCTGGCTGTCGGTCGTGCTGCACTGCCTGTGGTCGTCGGGCTGCCTCTTGGCATGTCTCCTCTCCTTCTTCTCGGCGTACCACTGCTTGCCCTCCTGCTTGCGCTTCTCATCGTCGTTTCTATCCAGGCTCAACTCCTTGGTGAAGAGCACCGTGACGACCAACGCTAGCAGCGTCAGACCCAAGCCGAATCGGAAGACGTTGCGGAACGCCTGCACATAGGCCTGCAACAACACACCCGATGTGGCAGCATCAAACTCGCCTCCAGTGATCAGCTTCGGATTGCGAACCACTTGCGCAATAACGTCTGAGCGCAGCGTTCGCACTTGGTTGCGAACCGTGTTGTTGAGAATCGTGTAACTGATCGCCAGACCCAACGTCCCTCCGAAGAGACGCATAAAGTTGCGCGTCGATGTGACGACCGCCAAGTCCTGACGATCCACCGCATTCTGCGCAGCTACAAGCGTGGTTTGCAGTGTACCACCCGCTCCGAAGCCCGAAAGCAAGAGATATCCGATTACCTGACCGATACTTGAATGCTCGTTCAACAAACCTAGCAGTCCGACACCGATCGAAAAGATGCCAAAGCCGACAACGATAATCACCTTGTACCTGCCCGTCCTCGAGACAAGCACACCGGCAACCGTCGAAGTGATCGCCTGAAGCGCCATAAGCGGGATCAGAGTGACACCCGCCTTGACTCCGGAATAGCCTTTGACCACCTGGGTAAATTGCGGGAGGTAGCTCTGACCATTTCAACCAAGTTACCGCTACAACCTGGCTGACTAGCTTGGATCCCACGGTTGGGTCCTAGCCATGGTGTTACAACCATCTACCGAGACAGACTGAGCGGATGCGCGAACAAGTGGGACAGGCGTCCAAGTCCTGATACGTCCGCGGCGCAGGTCACATGGCAAAGTACGCCGATAGCGGAATTCACGATTCACGGTTGGGCTTGGACCTCGTGCTCGCTTGGTGTGTGACTTGTCTGTATCGAGTAGGCGTGCGCGAAAGTCAAGAATGTCACAAGCTGCCAGTCACGAGTCACACGTCGGCGCGCGTGAGTCACGAGTTGCACGATAGGTAGGAACCTCGATCGCCTCTCTCGCAAGCGAATCGACGTGCGCCGACTTCGGTCCATTTGCCCGTGTCTGACAAGCGCAGTTGGCTTCGTGCTACACCATGAACGTATTGCTTGCATAGCCAAATCGAGAATCGTCAATCCAAGTTTCTGAATAAGTTACCATCAGTTAACGCATCGCGCGATTCAATTCACATCTGCAACGGTCATTTCGTGCGTTTCGGACGCAATATCCGAAAATAACCGCGCCTTGAACACAAACAGACCGTAGCTTCACCGGCCATTTTCCGGCAAGTTGCGGTGGTTTGCTGACGAGCAGATGCATCTCAGCTTGCTCCGCAATCGCATGCGCATCTCCATAGATTTGGCTTTGCTCAGCATGACATGCTCTGAGTTGGAGCATCCTACTAAAGACTAGCATTACCCTCGAGACAACCGAACAGAAACGGATAGATATCAGACAACAAATTCAGAATACAGCTGTAGGGAGGCAAGACATCGAACAGAGTGAGCATGTACGTGGCATCATTTGCGACGAGCGCGCTTGCCGTTGGTCTTGCGTATGTTGATCAGGTCCGATTCGATCTCAAAGTCCTTGGCCGGTGTGAGCTGGTTGAGTGATTTGCCCGCATCCCACCTCAACCTGCCACCAGTCGTGGACACCACGGGGGCCTTT
>NC_026488.1:87935-130586 GCF_000328475.2 Mycosarcoma maydis
GTCATCGTCGCCGCCAGTCCCAGACGCTTCGCGAGCTGCAGCAGCAGATGCGGCGGCAGCAGCTGCAGCGGCTGCTTTCGAGGCGCCTTTCTTCTTGCTACTGCCTTTGACGCCACCAATCGTACCGTTAACGCCTCCGATGACGCTCAAATTACGTCCGCCGCCACCCATGTAGCTGCTGTCACCCATACCCGCGCCTGAGAGCAAATCTCCTCCTCCGCCAAACGTCAATCCGAGTCCGCCTAGATCGAGAGCCGAAGTGAGACCCAGACGACCTCCACCGCCTCCCACCTCCTCGCGTCCAAAGCCAGATAGCGCAATGAGCTCCTGCAATCCACTGGCAATGCCTGATCCCGACATGCCCGCGTTTCCATTGACGCCGTTGCGCGCGCCAGCGCTGGAAGCGTCGACATCGTCGTCATTGGCACCGGCGGCTCCACCTCCACGTTTTCCGCTCGCCTTATTGCGCAACTTGCGCGTGGTGTGAGGTCGTTGCGCGCTATCAAAGAAGGCGTCCACGGCGACATCGCCTCCTTCCTTGTCCTCCTGCAGTCGCTTTTTGGTCGCCTCTACGACAGCGAGCAGTTTCTCACGTGCGCCACGCTTGGCGAGACGCGCCTCTTCATCGACCTTGTGCTTTTCGTTCTCGTACGCGAGTCGCGCCGATTCGAGCTGATGTGCGTGTAGCAGAGCCGTTTCGCGCAGCGCAGCATCGCGTTGCAGAGTGAGGCGTGTGAGTTCGAGTGTATAGTGTCTGGATCTGGCCGGGTTGGAAAGCAGTGTAGCGTACGACGAGGTGAGCGCGTGGTATAGCTCCTGGTACAGACTCTCGCGGTTCTCGATGGTTTCAAAGTGGATGCGATGGATGCGGTCAATCACTTCTTTGCGCTTCTTGTCCTTTTTGCTTTCGGTCGCAGCAGGTGCGCCAGCAGCATCTAGAGCAGCTTGAGAAGCGGCAGGAGCAGCGCTCACAGTGCTGCCGGAGGTGGCTGCTGCTGCTGCTGCTGCGGCGGCGGCGGCGGCGGCGGCGGCGGCTGCGGCGGCTTTTTCAGCCTTGGCGGCTCCGCGCTTGGAGCCAGAAGTTTCTGTGCTTGCGTTCTTTGCCATGGAAGCGGGCGCTGCAGTAGAAGCGGAGATATCCTTGTCCTTCTTGTCCTTTCGGCTGGTTTTACCCGAAGGTTTTGGCGACTTGCGGCTCGCCGAGGCTGGCGAGGCGAGATGCTTGGCGTGTGATTCCGAAATAGCACTCGCAGGCATACCAGCGTGAGGAGCCAGAGGCGGACCGCCTCCATGGTGTGGCGGCGGCAATGGCATGTGTGGAGCCATGTGAGGTGATCCGCGGTGCTGAGGAGGGACATTGTTAAACGCGGACTGATGGAGGTGAGGAGGTAGCGAGGATGCGCCTGGGGGAAGAGGAGGCTGGTAGAGCTGCTGGTTCTGCCAGGGTGGGGATGGTGGGTGCGGACCAGGGCTGGGACGGTAAGGAGGCATGGCATACCGGTCGTTGGGTGGAACGCCCATCATGCCAGGCGGCGGGGGTGGGCCGTTGGGACCCGGCGGACCCATGGTGGCACGAGGATCGCGATGAGCCATGGGAGAAGGTGAAGGTGGGCGATGATGATGCATGGGTACGCCAGGACGACCTGGATCGACGCGGGAAGGATAGGAAGGACCTGGTGGGTAGCCTGCTTGTATCGTGGCAGAAGAGGAAAAGCAGGCGAATTGCGGATGTCGAGACGCCCAGTGGAGCAAAAAGGAAGCAAGAAAGTCAGCGTGAATGCTGGAGCAGCGGAGGATACGAACATAGCAAGCTGGCAGTCAAGAGACACATACCTGGACCGTTCTGGTAAGGGTCTTGCTGTAGATGATGCGGCATGGGTGGATGATCGTAGCGATCGGGATGGTTAGCATGCCTCTTGGGAGCCGATAGTTGGGGGCCCATCTGCTGGCGATCTAGTGAGGATGCCATAACGGCGAGAGGTGGTGCTCGCTAGCAAGCGAGCGGAGTTGTTGAAAGAGCAGAGAAGTCGAGCGATGGATCGATTCGTACGCGCGGTTGGTGTTGCGTGATGCGCTGGTGGAAGAACAAGGGTGGAGTTTGCTTGCCAAGCCGAATCGAGCTACGGTCGTGACAAGACAGAAGCGGTGCGATGCGGTGCAGTACAGTGCAGTGCAGTGCGTTCGATGCGATACGATCCGCTTTGGAAGACGAGTGGAATGAGGTGATGAGGTAAAGGATGAAATGAGACACAGTGTGACTGACGAAAGGGAGTCAAGAGAGCTTTGACTGCATCGTTTACGTTGATGCGAGCGGACTGACCAACGAGTTGAAGCCAAGCCAAGCGAAAGAGCAATCGTCAATCGTGAATCGTGAATCTAAACGCGGATTTCCAAAAATCAATCAGTCAATCATCCAGCAACAGCCACAGCAACAGCCACAGCAACAGCCACAGCAACAGCCACAGCAACAGCCACAGCAACAGCCACAGCAACAGCAAAGCGCACCCGCGAGCAAGAACGCGCAGACAGCCGAGACGCCAGAGCAGTCGCTAGAATTTCTGATTCACGATTGCTTTGGATTCAGCACCCGATCTGGCAATATCCTTTGCACCGTATATCGAAATCGACCTCGACATCGTTTCACAATCGGCTGCTAAGCTTATCCCGATCCGCTCAGATCCTCGATTGACGATTCACGATGCACGGTTTGGATGCGTCACTGTCCGAATCGCGAATGTAACAAACCTGAATGAATCACGAATACACGGTACGTGCATCGTGCATTCACGATTGTACACCGTAACATAATCAAGTCACAAGTGTGAGTTTGAGTTGTGAGTTGCAACTTCAACCTTCACGCTTGTCTGGCTCCGTCAGAGTGTCTCTCGCACGGCACCCTAAATCATGAATCGTGAATGGTTAGTCGAGCTTGGACTTGATAGTAATCCCACTTTGAGTCACGAATGGGCAACCGAGTCGTGAGTGTTGCCAGTTGCAATTCAAGCTTGCATGCATCCTGTGTGTGTCTCTCTCTTCCTCCTCCACCATTTTCGACTCAGCACTCGCTCGTCGCTATCCTCACCTTGCCCCTTCTCTTATCGCGGGCACGCGGAGCAGCTACAACAAGTCGGCCTCGCATCTCTTTGCCATCACCGTCTCTTGCACCCAGACGCCACGCTTGCTTCCGCAAACGTTCTCGCCATCATGAACGCACCAGGCTCTATGCGTAGGCCTGGTGGCACTCGTGGCACCAAACTCAAGCCACCCAAAAAGATCGGTCTCGACGTCTCAATCGAAGACATGTGGCTCAGGCTCGTCCACGCCATCTCGCAGATCCAGAACCACAACATCTCCAAACTCAGCTACGAGGAGCACTATCGATACGCCTACAACCTCGTCCTCTACCAGCAGGGCGACATGCTCTACCATGGCGTCAAGAAGCAAGTCCAGCAGCATCTTGACAAACTCTGTCGTGAAAAAATCGTCCCTGCTTTCCCACCAGGCGGCGCTGCCTCTGTATCGGCGGGTATCATCTTACCCGAATCGCTTCTCAACCGTTCACAAGCGTCGTCCTCGTCTATATCTCGAATCAATCCCGATCCTTCTACCAGTAGCTCAAGCAAAGGCAAGGCCAGAGCCATCGATTCTGACCCAAGCTCTTTTGCTGACGCCGATACCGACGCTACACCGGCTGTTTCAGCTGCATCTGCAGCCGCTGCCTCTGTTTCTATGTCGGCCACACAAGCGGGCGACCATGCAGATGCTGTAGCGCGCACTCAGGCAGGCGAACGCCTGATGACCGCCATCCGCGACACTTGGCTAGATCACCGCAGCTGCATGTCCAAGCTGTCGGAAGTGCTCAAGTACGTCGACCGCGTCTATGTCGAGAACCACAAGGTTCCCTCGATCAACCGCCTTGGTCTCGAGATGTTTCGCGATTGCGTGATTCGATCTTCCAAGTATCCTATCCAGATTTACCTATACAGCACGCTTCTCACTCACATCCAGATCGAACGCGAGGGCTCGGCTATCAGCCGCTCGCTGCTCAAGTCCAACATTGACATGCTCTCGGATCTCACCCAGCCCAAGTCGGGCGCACCGACCAGCCAGGATGCCTCGGTCTACTCGAGCGACTTTGAGCCTGCCTTGCTACAGACCTCGGCAGCCTTTTACTCTGCCGAAGCGGATCGCTGGCTTGACGCTGGAGACGCTGCCAGGTATCTGGCGCACGTCGCACGAAGATTGCAGGAAGAGGCTGATCGTGTCGCAGTCTATCTAAAGCCAGAAACGCACAAGCCACTGCAGCACCTGCTGGAAACCAACTTTCTCGGCAAGCACCTCTCGACGATCATCAACATGCCCGGCTCCGGTCTAGTGGCGATGCTCGACGAGGAGCGCAACGAGGACCTAGCTAGGCTGTACACGCTCTTCAGCAAGGTTTCTGGCGGTGATACGACGTTGCGTCTAGCACTCAAGAGCTACATTGGCGCCAAAGGGAAACTGATCAATGATGCAGTCACGAGCCAGACGCCCGCACAAGCTGCGTCCACGAATCCAAGCCAAGGTCAAGACGATGCATCAGGCAGCGGCTGCAAGGGCAGAGTCAAGGAGAAGGCGGGTGGCGATGTGGACGCATCGACGCCACAGGCTGCCACGGCGATTCGATGGGTAGAAGAGGTGCTCGAGTTTAAAAACAAGTTTGACTCGATTCTGCAAGTTGCATTGGCCAACGACACCGGATGCGAGACGGCGATCAACGAGGCGTTTGAATCGTTTATCAACACCAACAAGCGAGCGCCCGAGTTTATTTCGCTGTTCATTGACGAGAATCTGAAAAAGGGCCTCAAGGGCAAGACGGAAGTCGAGGTGGAAGAAATGCTGCGCAAGACGATCTCGGTGTTCCGCTTTCTGCACGAGAAGGATACGTTTGAGCGATACTACAAGCAGCACTTGGCGAAACGGTTGTTGCAGGGGCGAAGCGTTTCGGACGATGCGGAGCGTGGCATGATGGCCAAGCTCAAGATCGAGAGCGGGCACGGCTACGTTGCCAAGTTGCAAGGCATGCTGAATGATATGAAGACGAGCGAGGAGACAGTGGAGGAATTCAATCGGAGCGTCAAGAACTCGGCTCGGGGAATGCGATTTGGTGTATCGGTGAATGTGCTGACGAGTACGAATTGGCCGATTTCAGCGCAGCCACCGAGTTGTACGATGCCCGAGATGCTCATGGAGGCAAGACGACGGTTTGAGGAGTTTTATCAGAGCAAGCACAACGGTCGCGTGTTGACGTGGCATGCGAATTTGGGGAATGCGGATATCAGGGTGGCATTCAACTCGCGCACGCACGAGATCAACGTTTCGACATTTGCACTGGTGGTGCTGCTGCTGTTTGAGGAGGGTAGTGGCAACGAGGTGCTTTCGTACGACGAAATCGCACGCGCAACCAATATGGGAGATGTAGACCTACAGAGGACGCTTCAGTCGTTGGCGTGCGGTAAGTTCCGGATCCTCAACAAGATTCCGAAAGGCAGGGAGGTCGAGAAGGAGGACAAGTTTTGTTTCAACTCGGGCTTTACATGTCCACTGGCGCGATTCAAGATCCAGCAAGTGGCAGCGCGAGTGGAAACGAGCAAGGAGAGGCTCGTGACAAATGCGAAACTTGACGAGCAAAGGTCGTTTTTAATCGAGGCATCCATCGTCAGGATCATGAAGAACAGAAAACACCTCGCTCACTCAGACCTCGTACAGCAAATCATCACCCAACTCTCGCCGCGCTTCCACCCGTCGCTCCCCGCAATCAAAAAGCGCATCGAAAGCCTCATCGAACGCGAATACCTCGAACGCACAGACTCGGCACGAAACATGTACACCTACCTCGCTTAGCTTGCCACGCCTTTCTCCAACACGTGTCTTCTCCCGCATTCACAATCCGTAATTGGCTGTGTGCGCCACATGCGTGGATCGTCCGAGACCGGTCCTGTTTGCTGCCATGTACAGCTCACCACTCGTGACTCACTACAGAGTGCATTCGTCAGCTGGACGCCAAATAGCATATAGAGACGGTAGAAATACAGGCCAGTGCGCATCAGAGCATGCAAAGCAACTCGAGCCAAAGTGAAGTGTGCGGCCAGTCAGCCAGTCAGCCAGTCAGCCAGTCAGCCAGTCAGCCAGTCAGGCGTTCTGGCTGTCAGCCAACGAGGGTGAAGAGGCAAACGTGGCGTGTAACGGCGACGGCAGTGTTGGTGGATGCATGGGGTACGGCTTTCCGGTACCAGTGCCGGCGCGCGAGCGTGTGCCGGGACGCCTGGCAGCGTGGTGGTGCGCATGGTGGTGGTGCGAATGGCCGTTGCCAGAAGCGCCACTTGTCGAGCCAGTCGAAAACGTGGGCACGTGTGCAAGCGGTGGCGACTTGGTCTTTTCTGTCTCGGTGAGCGCTTCTTCGTCCTCGGAATGCTCGCCCTGCGATGCGGCCGCCGATGGCGTGCGTGACATGTACAAGCCTCCCGAGCGTGTCTGGCGCGTTCGTCGACGTTTCGTGGATGCACTCGTGCCCATGCTGACGTCGCTGTCGCCGCCAGGTGACGACGCGCGTCCGCGCATTGATGAGCCTCGTGCACTCTCCCAGTGAGGAGCACTTTGCGCCGACAAAGAGGGCGATGGACCGGCGGCGATCATGTGTTGTTGCTCAGACGCATTCGCTTCGTGCTGACGCTTTCGCTGAAGACCGAGGATGCGCAGACGTTCCACCCACAGATCGGCACGGTCGAGCGACTCGCCAAAAACAACCGTGACGCTGCGAAGAATGTCGAGCGACTCGATGGCAAGCGTCAAAATGCGATTCGCTGCTTGCGCCGTAGCTGCAGCTTGCACTTGGTCGCTCAAAGGGCCGGCACTGTTGCGGTACCTCGCGTTGGCGGAAAGATGCGTGGGTGACTGCGGTCCACCGCTCATGTGCGCTGATGAAAACGAGGGCGATGAGGGGCTGTTGCCAAAGTAGCCGGTGGGCGAGCTGGCGGCCGAGCTGCGATTGACCGTGGCCCAGCGCGCCGGAAGGCTGAGGATAAACGCCTTGACGCTATTACGTGCTGGCTCGGGGAGCGCACTTCCAGCGTACTTTCCAATCACATCGACAACGCCGCGGATCGTGTTGACAACGTCGCCCTTGATGTGCGTAAGGTTTTGGACGGCGGTGGCCGACATGTCGAGCTCGCCGTGGTTGAGCTTGACAATCAGGTCGCGCAGGATGGTGATCTGGTGTTCAATGTGCGCCGTGGCGTACTGCAGCCATTGAAGGCAGTACTTGAGCGATTTCATCGACTCTTGGCTCATGGCGGCCGAGAGACCGCCAGCGGTGGCGCCTGCCTCGACCAGCATGGAACCCCATCGGCTGTTCTTGAGCGGGAGCGACTGAGCCGCATTAGCGCGCACCATGGCACCACTGGCGCCAGCGTTTGCGCCGCACGAGCTGGATTTCGACTTGGTTTGGTGGTCGTCGGCGTCGTCCATGGTGGAGTCGACCTGCGCTTGGGCTCTGTCGGCGGCAAGGGCAGAGGAACTTGGCGAGGCCGAGGTCTCGATCTCGAGGTCGATACCCTTGCCTCGTCGTTGTCGAAGCTCGTTGGACATGAGGGTGCGCTCACGCTCCTCGAGCCGCAATGCGGTGTAGGCGGTTCTGCGTTTTTCGCGCTCTTGGGAGCTCATGTTGGACCACTCTTGCTGGTCCTTGCGCTCGACCTCGTCAAGAATGCCGCGTTTCTCCTCCTTGCTGGGCGAAGAGATGGCGGATGGATAGAGGCGATCGAGCTGTCGGCAGGCGAAATCGTCGAGCTGTTCGACGCCGCGCTCACCGAGGCTGGCGCCGAGACGGCTGACGACGGGGCGCGAGATGGTCTTGACGGAGCTCTCTACGAGGTCAGCGCCGTACTTGACAACCTTGCTGCGCTGCTTGCCGAGCTCGTAGGCGCGGAGGGTACCGCGTACGAGCGGAAGGTGGCTGACGCGTTGTAAAAAGTCGACATCGTTCATCATCTCTGGGTCGACTTCGAGCTCGTTGCCATCTTCGTCGTGAATGACGGCGGGGAGCTTGAGATCTGGTGGAAGATCGCCGAGTCGCGCAGGTCCTGCGGAGCGACCAGCAGGGGATTCGGCGCCGGAATCCTGGGTGAGGTCGGTGGCAGGGGTGGAGCTAGGGGAAGAGATGGCGGTGGAAGCGACGCTGGAACTGGATATGGCTGAAGAGGTCCTTGCTGGTGCTGTTGCGAAGAAAAGGTGAAAGGGTGAAAAGGGTGAGAAGTCAAGAACAAAAAAAAGGTGACGCTTTGGTGAGGAGAACTGCAAGAGACTTACATTTGGCGGTGCGCTTGTGGGCGTCCAAGGAGATGGCGCTGCTGCTGCTGCTGCTGGTGCTGGCGCTGGGACCAGCGAAGCGGTGTGTGGTACCGTCGAGACTCTTCATGGCGCCCAAGGCCATGATGGCAATGCGGACATCTTCGTCTTCTGCGTCGATACCGAGACGTTTGGAATAAGCTGAAGCATGAGTTGATCGAGACAGTTCCTGTGAAGAAGCGAGATCGTCTGCTGGTGGTGATGCGGGAGCGGTGGGAGCGGGCGTGGAAGCGGCGCTCAAGGGGTGGGCCGAGTCGGATTCGTGGTCAGCTCGATGAGCGGTCCAGCGCTCTTCGTGCGAGAGGCCGGCGTCTTGTGTAGATGCCATGTTGGGTGAGTTGGTGCGCTGCTCTAGGATGACTAACTTGGAATCGTGCAGCTGGATGAGATACACACAGCTTGTGGTGCACAGTCAATTGCAAACAAAAAGTGAGCGCGCGCGCAACAGCCGAGTGCGAGAGACTGTGCGCGATTGCTTGAGGGTAGCCGACTGGATCAACGCATCCACCCACCGATCAAAGACGAGGGCGGCGTCGGACGAGGTTGACGTTGACGTTGACGTTTAGACGATGTAAGGGGTCGACGTGAGCGAAGGCGTGGAGGCCAAAAAAGATGCGGTTGGCGGATTGGAGGAATGGAGTCGAGGGTGGTGCAGCACGCAGCACGCAGTACGCAGCGCGCAGCCTGGCCGATAGAGACGGTGCGGTGAATGCTGAAACTACCAACGGGGGAGTATGGTGAGTGGCGTTGAGCGAGAAATGTGCGATTTAGGGTCGCGGTGAAGGAGACGTCGGAAAGTGAGAGGGTCAAGAGGCGATCGACCGGACGAGCTGCTTGATGTGTGGAGGAGACAAGGGTATGCGTTGGCTAGGCCTAGGGTATGTGCGCCGAGCATGTATGTGTGGATGATGGTGATGGAGAAGGAAAGCCGATGACGATGGCGTAGCTGATTGAGAGAGCGAGCAACGAGGCAATCTCGCAGTGTCGCAGTGCCGCAGTGTCACAGTCACAGAGTGTCACAGCGTGGCTGAGAAAGTGATGCTGAAATTGTGACAGTCACGAGTGCGTCGAGCAAAGTAGGCGTATGGCAACGCGGGATGCGCAAATCAAAGTGGTTAGTGTCGCCCATATCTTCACGATTCACGATTGCGCCACGCCAAAGTTTGTACCTCGAAGGCGTATAACTTGACGTACCTCAGACAGAGAGAAAAAGAAAAGAAACAGAAACAGAAACAGAAAAAAAAAAAAAACGTTGCGATCCGAGCGACTCATGTCAAAGCAAAGAGGAGAGGATTCAGCCGAGAGCAACTATTATACGATGAATGGCACAGCAGCGTCCACAATCACAATCACATCCACATCCACATCCACATCCTAGCTGATCAGCACACAATGTAATCGTCAATATCAATCAATTCATGATTCTGATTTGCAACGCAACCAAGCGCGTGAGACGCCAAAAGTCACAGAAACACTTTTGCACCGCTGAGCCTTGTCAACCACCGACGGGACGAGCGTTTACCCGAGCACCATCGTGAATACAAAAGACGAATGGCGTGTGAACGCAATCACGATTCACGGTTCACGTCACGAATGCAATGCCAACAGCTCTTGACCTGGCTGGCTGCTGGCTGCTGACTGCTGGCTTCTGTCTCGGCTCTTGTGTCCTTATCCGTTCTTTTTCTTTTCAAAACGGAATGAAAAATCCCGACACACGGCCTGATTTTTTTTTTATTTTTTTTAAAAAAATTGTTTTGAATATGCGCCTGTCTGAACAAGAACGTGAGAAGGCCACGTTGAAACTTGTTTCGCCGCTCTCGCTCAACTTTTGTAGAACCACAATCGAGAATTACGAATGCCGCGAATGTAATCAATTAAAAATTGCTTAGATAAAGTGGTACACCCAATCTGCGCTGCGTTTCATGATTGTGACTTGCTATTCGGTACGATTCCCGCCCGTTTGCCTGATTCTAGCTAGCTCCGTGGCGCGGCTTGATGGGAGCAAGTGATGAGGGCAACAAGCTTAGGGTTAATCCAATCGTGAGTCGCCTCTTGTGGGGCGTAGTATCGTGAATCGTAAATCGTAATTCGAGTAACGTTACCAAAAAGAAAAGGCGTCGATTTTGGCGTTGCTGGGCCTTGGTATTGGCTACCTGCGAACCTGTGTCGGTTTAGAATGACGCCCCCAAATGCATTCACGATTGTGAAAGCATAGTATTTATTCAGATTCAGATTCGTGATTCAGCTGCGGGTTCGTGAAATCAAGAATCCACAAATCGTAATTCGTAAACGTGGGTGGATTCACATTCACAATTATTAACTTGGTTATTTGTGATTCGTGATTGTCTCGCGTCTCATGACCAAACTCGCTTTCACGCCCGCCCTTTCTCTTTCTCTTGTCGGTTTTCGGTCCGGTCTAGATTCCATGATTTTCACAACTGGTTTTGCTTGCGCCGCTGTTGCTTCTTTGCAACATGCAGCATTCGTGATTCACGATTCCAAAAAAAAACGATTCACGATTTCGTGTTGAGTCGTTTGTCCTTTCATGATTTGAGTCGTGACTCGTGACTGTTGGCTGTTGGGTAAGACGACCGAGCCGAAAAGCGTAAAGTCGTGAGTGAAGCACGAAGGGTTCCATGAGTGCGTCCGGTGTGGATGTTAGATTGTGGCTGCTCGTTGCGCTTTTGCGATTCGTGATTCAGGATGGTGATTCGCGATTGGCTTGGTGCTTATTCGGTCAGCGCGATCCACGCTTTTCCAAGCAGCACAGCATGGCTTTTGTGTTTCACCATTCGAGATTCATGATGGACTCACTGAAACACGCCAGCTTTGATCATGACATGAGGTTAACGTTTGGCCCATTCTTTGTACACTTGCGGAATGCCGTCCATCTTTGCGACGAAACAGGGCCGGTCTTGGTGCCAACTGGCTTTCAGTAAGTTAAGTTAGCAGGACGCTTTGCTCGGCAGCGCTTCCGTCAAGTCGAGCCGCACCACATCTGGCTGTCATGGCGTGAGCCGCTGATCATCAGTTTGTGCCTGCTGTCGACGCACATGCTGTATCTCATTTCCACAGCCTGTCACGCCCACGTGAAAAAGCGGCAAGACCAGCACACAGACAGCCTACAAGATAGTCACTTTGACCAACACGCAACGGACAATCTTGGAGTGCTTCCATGCGTAGATCCAGCGTACCGCACTCGTGCCATGCAGCGTGTGTGTCCGTGTCCTTCGTGACTGGGCTGGACGACAAACGTCAAAGATAAAGACTTCAACGTTCGAGCCTCGCTCGACGCATCGGCAAGTCTGACCCGTAAATGTGCCACTCTGCCGGCGCTGGTTTTCGGATCGTCTCGTGAAAATTCAAGCACCAAGTCACGCGCCACATGATTCAAAATCTGGCCAATCTCGATCTAAACACTCCCATTTTGAACCCGATGCGTTTCCGATCGATCTGCTTGCTAGGAGGAGGAAACGTTTTTCACCCCAGAATAATCGCTCGAGTGGGTGCAATCAGTGAATGAGATCAAGTGTGTGTGCTATCTGCTTGTTCCAACGTGCACGAGCGAGCAACACGCAAGCTAGCGTCAGGTGCACCGACGTTGACCTTGTCGGACCACTGCTCGCTTGCCACGCCTCAGCTGTGGCTGCACGTACAAGATCGCCTGACACGCTCTCGACACGCTCTTTGCTCTTGACTGCGTCTAGGCGAGGCCGAGCGCGGTTTAAGCGAATCTTCTTTCCCACGCTCGCTCGTCTCTGTGCCAGGCGAATTAGGCGACTTGGCTTATAGAAAACGGCCTTCCATACACCCATCATGAATCTTACCCAACAAACCCCGTCTGTGGCGTCGTGACGTGTTCGATTCATCTCATCTTGTAGTGCACGCCTACCTACGGTTACAGCCAAGTGGAGCCCGTGGAGCCCCGCAATCGTCTCTGGTGATGGCTGTGCCAAAACAATCTTTGCAAGCCTTCAAGCTTGCACCGACTGGTTTGCCAGCGCTTCTCGACCGCCACGTCTGACCCGAAACCCCACCTAGGCGAAGGGTGATAGACATTTGCCTTGTCCTATCATCAAGAGTGATCAAGCATGACCGCCACTCTGCCCAGAGAGAGAGAGAGAGAGAGAGAGAGAGAGGACAAAATGCGGGCGAGAAAGGTTGGTGCCCTAAAATCCAAAACTATAAAGAAAACCTGCCCCTTTCCGGGACCGAATCACGTGCGGCGGGTCGAGAACGCGTCGCGAGCTAACTTGAGTAATGAGCGCCGCAACGTACTGTACATGCATGGCTTGCAGAGAGCACGCAGAATTGTAGATTGGCTCGATCGCATGCGCCGCGCCAATCAAGAACACGCAGATAACTACAATAACTTACGCAGCAAGACAGAAAGGAAAGCCATCACGAATCACAAAATTCCGCCGAATCGTGAGTGAATAAAATGAATCACGAATGGCTGTCAACACATGTGCGATGCGTGATTCGTGATTCTTGATACAGGAGCGCGCGCACGTTCGAGTCGAGTCCTGAGTCCTGGCATCGGAGCATTCACGATTGTAGCGGTATCAATCGAGTCAATCAGCCCGAGGCGTTGACCCACTCGTGACTGGAATGGTAGCTTCCTTCCGACACCGGGTCCCGGACGAGGCTCGCACAGCCAACTCGTGACTCACCACTATCGACTGTTGACGCGCAGATACGCGCACAGTATCAACAAGCTCGTCACAGCTGTGCGCTACATACCGTGTGTGTGCTAGGCGCGAGTCGCCATGTCTATCTGAAGCGCAATCAATCCGATCCGCTATCAGGACCCAAACCGAGACATGCGTGCCTGCATCCTCAGCCTGCGACGGTAGTCTAGACGTGTATGCACCATGCGTTTGATCTACCAACCGTCCACAGCTGTCCAAGTTGCCTTGAACGACGGCTCATCACCCGGCTTTGGATATGACACTAGTTATTGCACTGATCATGGCACATGCTCAGCAGTGGTGTGTCGGAGTTGACCATCCATCAACAAAGTCGATGAGAACTGCCAATGCGAAAACAAACACACGTTTTTGTGGAGTACCGCCCAATGCCCAGAAAGAAAGAAAAGAAAAAAAAAAGAAAAAAAGGAAAATTCAAAATGCCGACCGACGCACAACGCACGACAAACGCCGATTCGGTGCGTCGTCTTCGTCTTTGTCTTTGTCTTGGTCGCCGTCGCCGTCGTTGTCGTCGTCTTCGTCTTGGTCGATGTCTTTCATGTTTGTTGCTATTACATTCACGACGAATCGCGAGTGGGACTCGTCGACATTCGTTCACGGCACCAGCACCTAGCTACACTCAAACCGCAAAAAGCCCAACGCTGGAGCTCGGCACGCTGCTTGCAAGCCACACTGTACATCCTGCTGATCCGAATACACCTCCGACTCTGCATGGGCTGTCCGAACCAACTCGCTCGTCGATCCACCGTATTCTCAGTTTGCCACTCCTCTTTCCGCCTGCCACCACTCTCCGACAAGGTGCAGCCCTCTTCCGCAGTCTAGTATTACTAGTATTACTAAAACATCGCTCGGCTGCCGTCGTCGCTTGATCTACCCTTCACACCAACACATCAACCAGTCGACACCGCCAAACCCCTCGCCTTGTCTTGCACCATCATCCAACTTGGCTCTCAGCATTGTCCTGTTTTCTTTTCACCAGAGCATTTTCACCGTCACCGCATCAGCTGCCCTCCTCAACAGCCACGCCCCCAAGCGCATTCGCATTCGCATTCGCATTCGAATCACATCCGTACACCGTATGCACAGTGTCCAGCTCAGAAGCTGTCACACTCACACTCACACTCACACTCACAGACACGGCCATCGTCATCTAGCAGGTCAATGCCCCGCCATCTCAGCAACCGAGTCATGTCTTTGTAGCTGCCGCCACATCTAGAGCTTCTCTCGCTGCGGTCCTGGCGATGGTGGTAGGCCCAGCTCATTTGCCTCGCCGTCCCTCTCGCCAAATCTCTCCCTCGTCACAGCCGTCGTCGCTCACGCCGTCCGACTTGATCTATGCTTAGACTACCAATCCAGTGCTTGCTTCCAACTCATCCACAATGACCGCCGCCTCGCCATCGTGGCAGGACCGGTACGACACAATACGAGCCGTGCTTCAATCCAGAAAAGTCAGAGCCGCGCTTCGCGACTTTCACATCAGCCACAGCAGCGTCGCTACCAAACCCCCCGCCATCGCTCATGACGCAGAAACCAGCAAGTGCGATGACCTCTCCGACCCATCCTCGCTCGCCAAGCTGCTCGATATCAGCCTGGTCGTAGCATGGTCTGCCGATCGTCTTTCGCCTAGCAGAGACCCCAATCCTTTCAGAGCCGCCGCCAGTCCATCGCTCCAACTGCTCCGCCACGCAAGCTTGCAAGTCCAAGACTTCAAGACCGTCAAGGTGCTTCAAAAGAGTGCCGGAAGCTTGGTCGAAGTGGTCAAGAATCGCCTCGACGGTCGCGTCTACGTGCTCAAGTCTCTCGTCAAAGGCTTTGCTCGACGTAATGCTGCCATCCAAACGCCAATCAATGAAACAAGGCTCCTTCAGCGCCTTCCCCACAGTTCAAATACAACCACAGACAGTAGCTCGCTTCAGCTTCTCACGCCACAGCTCCTCGCCGCCTTTCAAACTCAAAACTCGGTCCATGTGCTCATGGAGTATGTTGCCAGCGGCGACTTTAGCCAACTCCTCATGGCTGCCAGCAGCTGCGGTGCCGAGTATCCAGGCCGCGCCGCCACCGGTCTCCTCAACGAGGACTGGATCCTCCGCTACAGCGTTGACATGGTCCAAGCCATCGCATGGGTACATGCCCAAGGCTTTGCTCACAGAGACATCAAACCAGGCAACTTTCTCCTCGACCAAAGTGGCCACCTCAAACTCTGCGACTTTTCCAGCGCAGCGCCCTTTAGCAACTTTGCCGTTCAATCCGGCTCAGAAAGGATACAACCAGCGACAAGCAAGTCCTCATCATCCACAGAGCGCAAGGTGTGGGCCTTCTACTGCTCTCAGCCCACAGGTACTTGCGACTACCTTTCCCCCGAGGTGCTCGAGGCAGAAGAAAAGCGAATGCTCGAACAACAGCAACTCTCCGACATGTCGAGCCTCGACGATATGCTCGGTCTCGAGCGTCCAAGCTACTTGCCTGACTCGATTCATGCCAATACAAGTCCACAGTGCATTGCCGGCATGTATGGTCCCCAAGTTGACTGGTGGAGCTTTGGCGTCATGCTCTACGAGATGCGATTCGGCCTTCTTCCCTTTTTCGCTAGCAAAATGGAGGAGACCTACGAAAAGATCAAAGATCACTCCTCCTCACTCACATTCGACGCTTCGGTCGACTGTTCACTCCAACTCAAAAGCCTCATTCTTAGCCTGTTGACCTCGGCCGAGCGCCGTTTAGGTCGAACGTCATCAGAACAAGTTCAGCAGCACCCTCTCTACCGCGCAGCCAACGTCGACTGGTCCAAACAGTGGCCATTGCAGCCCCCCTTTACTCCGAACGCCGACGTCGCCAACCTATCGTGTTCAGGTGCGCTAACTAGTGACAATGACGGCCAGCAAGCTCCTCCCGTCAACCCCATCGCTGCGCGTTTGCACGATCATTCTTTGTCCGTCGTCTCCAGCCTGCCGTCCTTCTCTGCGCTGTATGCCGGCAACCCGGACGACTTTCCCGCATTTACCGACTCTCGAGAGCTCGAATTCGAATCTATGCGTCAGCCGCAGGATTGGTGCGAGGGTGACACAGTATCAGTGGACGACATTGGCAGTAGCGCGCCCAAGAACGGCAGTGCTATGGTGCCACGGTCAGCGTCAACAACCGATGCAACTGCCACCGGTATGCCGCGATCTTCGTCTTCTCCCGCAGTTGCGCTCAGTTCGACCTCTCGATGCACCACTCTACGTGACCAAAGCTCCTACATGGTTGGAGCCAACTCGCCACCCGTGGCTCGCTCAGCACCGCGTTGGTCGGACTGCGATGTTTCTTTCGTTGGATTCAGCTATCTTCCGCGACGCGATGCCTTCTCCTCTGCAGCCACTGACGAAACACCCACCGCTGGAGAAATCTCGACGGCCGCTAGCCTCGACGATCTAGCCAACGCATCAGGCGCTTCTCCAAGCGACTGGCCTGCAAGCACCCCTGTCGCTTCCACACCCTTTCACAGGGCCGATGGACAAGGCTCTCAGTCGCTCACCATGCTCCCCACTCCGCCTTCTTTCGCACCAAGTCCTGCCGTCCCCGTCAGCGCTGCTCCAGATTCGCAAGCCCTTGGCACAGGCCAGTGTACCATCGCCAACCCTAGTCGGCTCTCAGCAGTGCCTTTCTCGCAACCTCAGGGCTTTGTCACGCCTGCTCGCAAGCCCTCGTACATGGCCACGCACGAGCGTTTCCGTCAGCTGCAAGGGCAAGAAGCGCCAGTCCTCGAACATGCTTCGGCTAACTACACTCCTGCTGTTCCGCCCTCGCCGTACCCTTTCCCAGTGGCCTCTGTCGTTCGCACATCCAAGTTCACCGGTGGCAGCAAGCCGGCGCTGCATCACCGCGACCTCGATCGAGCAAGGTCCGCAACACCGGGAGCAGGAAGCGTCGGATCCGATAGTCGTCAATCCGGAGGAAGTAACGCGGTTCGAGAAATGTCCGAACGCGAAGCCTGGGACGAGATGATGGCTGCCGTCCAAAAGAGCGTCCGCAAAAAGCAGCCCGTAGCACGCGTGCCAGCAACGCCGCTGGCCACGTCGTCTACACGTCCAGCCGGCTTGCACCGCTCGTCTACCGATCCGCAGCTATCGGCTTGCAAGCCAATTGCAACGCAGCCTCCACGGCAACAGCAACTACACGCTCAAATACAGGCTTCCGAGCACCAGCTCGCCTCGATCCGTAGAGCATTGCAACCTGTTGATGCGCCATGTCAGACCGCCGAGCCATTCGAGCCAGCAGGCGAGGTTCGAGGAGAGAAAGCAAGTGCGACGACACGTGCAGCAGGTGCGCTGCGCCAACACAGGTCCAGAGTCAATCTGGTCGCTCCACGTGCCACGTTCAAGGTGACCGCTCCCGAGTCTCCGCAAAGCTCGCCGCCTCCGCGTTTTTGGCAAGATTCACCCCGGCAGAGTCAATTTGCGCTCGACATTGACATGTATGACTCGGACGCTTCGGACGACTCGACCACGGCTAGGCGCCATCTGCAGCACAAGAAGAGTGCTCGACAACTCCTGATCCGCGCTCAGGAGCGCGGTACGCCCACTAAACCGCAGCGTGCTCAGAGCCCGCCACTGACCGATGCGTTTGCATCAGCGCCGTCGGTGGCCGCCGTGCTGGAGGCGGCAGGCGCTCGTAGCTCGCCGCCCATCTTGCTGGGCGACCAGTCGGTTCGCTCGGCCCACTCGTCTCGCGACGTGTCATACGAGCACGCCATCGATTTTGCATCTGCGTCTACATCTGCGTCTGCATCTGCATCTACGTCTGCGTCTGGTCGCATGAGGACCGGCTCGTTGCTCGTCTCGGGCAAAGTATCGCCCGAGACGAGCAACGACGGTCTGTCGTCGAGCTTGGGTAGGGCTGCGGTCACTTTTGCACCCATGGCGTATGTGCCTGTGCTGGGAGCGATACCGCCGTTGCGTGATGGAACAGGCAGCTCGGAGAGCCAGGTGGATGCGCTCGGATGCTCGCGCGAGACAAGTCGCTCCACCAAGACGATCCGGCGCAAAGACAGCGGTGAGATGCTGTCGCAATATCGCAATGCAAAAGCTATGGGTAGGGCGACGAGCATGCTTGTGCTCAACGAGCGCGCTAAAGCGGATGCAGAGGCGGTCCAAACTTGGCGGCCGGGAACGACGATTACGTCGTCACCTAGGAGGGGCGATGACGAGGAGGATGATTTCATTTTGGGCCACGTCGAGAGCCGCATGCACATCATGACTCCTGGCGGTAGCCTACCTGGACGTACCATGCGCCGCTTTTCGAGTGTGCTCTCGCTCAAGGAGCGAGAAAAAGTCAATATCGAGCGTCCCGCCAGCCAGGACGGCACAGCGAAACCAGCGCGTGGCTTTGTCCGCCTACGCAGCCGCATCACATCTCGGACGCTTTCCGAAGAGCCGAGCGACGAGCCAGCTGCCGATGCTCTCTGTGCAACCCGCAATACAGCGATGCAACACCACAAATCATCGGCTTCCAACAGATTCGCTCGCAAAATGTCAGAATCCCGCTCGTTCGCCCTCGGCACCGCAGCCAGCGCAGCCAGCGCAGCCAGCGCAGCGTCCTCACACTCGCCCGTCAATCCAGACCTCAGCCTAATGTCCGGCCTGAACCACCGCCACACCGCCCTCCAGGGCTCGTTGCTCGGCCTCGAACACCGCCTGGCCCGCCTCAAGGCCCGCCTCCAAGACGGACAATCGTGAATGCACCAGCTACGATATGTATGCATATCACACACTTTGTTCACACTCGCTCGTGATTGAATTTCATTTTTGATTCACGATGCATTCACGTGCAATCACGCATCACACATCACGCATCACGAAGCACTCGTGAATACACTGGAGGAGGTCAGTCCCAAGTCATGAGTCGTACAACACATTGATGAGCACTGCCTGCGAAGTGAGGTGGGCGGTACACCTGGGTTCCAGGAGAATTGTCTGGGTTTGGTCGACGAGGATCGCGGGTCCATGCACACGTGTTCCCTTGCGCAGGGCGTCCAACATGATGACCGGAGTGTCCAAGCGGCGCTGGTCAAAAAACACCTTCCGCACTGCCAACTTGGGGAGCTCGTCTGCGCGCTCTTGCTCTTGCCCTTGCTCTTGCTCTTGCTCTTGTTGCTCTTGCGTCTCTGTGGTTTCGCTTGCAAACAGTTCGCGGTACTCGTCGAGCACTGTACGGCCTAACGAGTCGAAGCTCTTTCCGATCCCGCGCACTCTGATGTCGTCGACAATGATGTTTTTGTCGTCGAGCACCAGTCCAAACTCGTGTCTGTACTTGTCGACAAACACGCGTTCAAAGTGCCACCCTCCATCCGCGGGCTGCAGAGTCATGAGCGCCGTATCCGTGCCCTCGTACCTCAAGTTGAGCAGTGTCTGTAGTTCGATTCGGTCGTGTGTAAATCCTTGTGCCTGCAGTTCGCGTCGCACTTTGCACTTGAGCTCCTCGACGCGTTTCGAGATGCGCTGCTGCGCCGCAGACGACGCACCTTGCCATGTTTCCGAACACGGTTCTTGGTGTTCAAACACCCGATCGGCAAGTGCCATCCCATACGCACTCAGGATCGAAGAATACTTGTGGATGATCACCGTCCGGATGCCCAACGAACGAGCGAGCGAGCATGCGTGCTGTCCACCCGCTCCTCCAAAACTAGCAAGGATGTGCTTGGACGCCGAATAGCCTCGCGCTTCCGTGAGCGCACGGATCGGTCGGCACATGATCTCGTTTGCCACGCGAATAAAGCCCTGCGCCACCTCGTCCACAGATAGCTTTCGACCATCCGCACTATTGGCGTTGATCTCATCGGTAAGCTCCTGGAATGCTTTCAGAGATGCTTCTGCGTCCAGACCTTGATTCTCGTCCGGTCCAAAGATCTTGGGAAACATCTCGACCGCCAAACGACCCGTCACCAAATTCGCGTCGGTGATGGCAAGCGGTCCACCTTTGCGATAGCAAGTTGGACCCGGATGTGCAGACGCCGATTCCGGTCCCACCGTGAACAGTCCATTGCGGAAGAAGAGTCGACTGCTACCACCGCTCGCCACCGTGTTGACATCCAGCTGTGCGCTTTGAATCGTGATACCGTCCAAGGTGGTTTCGAACACCTGTTCATACTGCCCGTCGTAGCGCGAGACGTCGGTCGAAGTGCCTCCCATATCGAATCCAATGATCGGCCTCTTGTCTTGTTGATCGTAGCTCGTCAGTGCCATGCCCACAACGCCGCCGGCTGGACCAGAGATGATGGATTTCAGTCCGGAAAAGTGATCGACCGAAGTAAGCCCACCGTCGGACATCATAAACTCCACCTTTGTTCCTGCCTGACCGGAACGCAACGAGTCTTCAAAGCCCGAAAAGAAGCCATCGATGTAAGATTGCAGCACAGGTGTCAGGTACGCGTCCGCAGTGGACGACGTGGCACGCGGGACCATCTTGATCATGGGCATCAACTGGCTCGAACAGCTGACGGTTTGAAAGCCAACATCAAGCGCGATCTTTTTGATGATTTGCTCGTGGCGAGGATATGTGTAGCTGTGCATGAGTACGACAGCGAGTGATCTGTATCCGTGTTCGTGGTAGAGCGCATGGAGTTGTCTCTTGAGCAGCTCCTCGTCAGGCTTTTTCAGGATGGCGACTGCTTCGCCTGATATTCCACGGACAATCTCTGGTGGACCGGTGGGCTTTCCTTGTGCATCGTATGCATTGGGTGGCTGGTCGGTGCCCTTGTACGCGCTCTTGATTCTGCTAATGTAGACATCATTTGGGCTCGACTCGAGATCGAATTGTACCGCATTCTCGCGGGCGCTTGGATCCGAAGTATACCCCACCAAAGTGACACGCTCATCCACCTCCAACACGCCTGAATAAAGCACTTCGGGCTTCTTAATGGCCAAATCAAAGATGCTGGGTCTACTCTGATTCCCGATCTGGATCAGATCCTTGAACCCTTTGGTGATGACGAGCGCGTGTCTCTCGCCTTTGCGCTCCAACAGCGCGTTGGTGGCCACCGTAGTCGAGAGACGGATGTATTCGATGTTGGACGTGTCAATCTTGTGACCTCGTGGCAGCTGCATGTTGTATGCCTGTTCGAGGATGCGACGAACGCCTTCGGTCGGAGCATCTTTGTAGTTGGCAGGGTCGTGCGAGAGAAGCTTGATGACAATGTCAGTAGGTTGGTCGCCCGGCGTTTTCGGAGGGATGCGACCGAGGCAGTCGGTAAACGTACCACCTCGGTCGATGGCGATCTGAATGCGATTCGATGACGGCATGGTAGCGTGGTCACTGCGCCGAGAATGCAACGATGGAAGGATGCAAGATGGCCTCCACCGGAGCTGTGAATCGTAGTCAAGCATTCGCGATTTCACGTTTGATCACCGTCACGTGTGCGTTGTGAGTCGTGAGTCACGAGTAACCGTGAATGGCCCGTCCAATTAGCCGATCTGGCTTCTCACGTCTCACGTCTCATGTCTGCGTTCAAGCTGTTTTTAAAATTATAAATGTGCGATCGAAGGAGTTTGCACATTCGAGATCGTTACTCGCGACGCACGACTCAGTGACTGCTCACGCCCCGCTCGTGAATCACGTGAATCAGAGAATCGTTCATCCCAATTTGAAATCGCACGAGTGGAAGAGCATCCGTCACAATTACGAGTCTGAATCGTGAATATGTCTGCGCACGGCCAGAGAGAGAGAGAGACAGAGCGAGAGAGAGAGAACTGTGGGGCTTTTCTCCTGGCTCGGCAGGTTTGCGGCACGCCAACGGTTAGCGAAGCCCATGTGTTGCTTTACTTTACTTTGCTGTGCTTTGCTGTGCTTTACTTTGCTTCGCTTTACTCGTCTCTTCTCTTTCTTATCGTTCTCACGACGCAATCGCTCGAATCCATAGGAATCCACCCGCGCTGCAAATCGAGAGCTCTTCGTGCTCATCCCGCCGTCATCATGATCCGTGGTCTGCAGGCATACCTCCACGATCGTGGTCTCACACAGTCCGCGCCGCTCTCGGCACTCAAAGACACTCGTCTCGGTATCGATCTTTCCTTCTACCTCAAACAGCTGCTTTCGTCACCTTCCACTTCGGAGCCGCTGGTTGCCGCGCTGGGAGGTGCGCCCATCGCCCTCATCTCTCACATTGAAAATGACTTGCGCGCGCTCGAGAGAGCGCGTGTGAAACCCGTCTTCGTTCTCAACGGTATCCAGCCCAATAAGCGAGTGCGTCCCTTTTCCTACGAAGATCCCAGAGTCAAGCAGCGCCATCGTGCATGGGAAGCGTACGAAAATGGTCAGGTGGATGTCACGCATTCTCTGCTTTCGGCGAGCAACTCGGTGCATCACCCGGATCTGTACCGCGCCATCCTACGTGCGTTGCGTCACAGAAACGTCGAGTTCCTCGTCGCACCTTACCTCGCATCAGGTCAGCTCGTCTCACTCGAGCGACACTCGAAATCGTATGTGCACGCCATCTACGGTGCCACCGAGATACTTCTGTTTGATCGCGTAGAACGCGTGATCACGTCGCTCAACCTCTCGGAATCCACGTTCCAGTTCGTGTCTAAACATGCCATCCTGAACGAGCTGAGATGCAACGAGGAGCAGTTCCTTGACATTGGCCTGCTCGCCGGAAGCGACCTGTGCGCCACGTTCCCTGCGCTGCAAGATTCGAGCTTGGGCGCTCCACCACAGCATCCGGGCGCACCGCCCAACTTGCGTCAGATCAACGAGCTGGTCAAACAGTACAAGGGCGGTTATCCGCTCGTTGCAGCGTTCGAGGGCCATCCTACCGTGTCGAAAATCAACTATGTCGATCAATTTTGCCGAGCTAGGACGATTGTCAAGTTCTGCCTCGTGCTCTCGGCGGAGGAAGGACGTGTGCTGCCATTGCCTCTGGCGACACCACCTCCGCCAATCTCGATTGGAAATGCGCCTCACGCGGCTGCTAACGGTGCGGGTGTGGGCGCGGCTGCTGGCGGAACGTCGATCCTCACCGCTGCAGACGTGCCAGTCGACATTCACGAGGTCTTCTCGCATCGATTACCGGACGAGGTGTTCCTTCACCTTTCCAGGGGCCTGGTAGGTGCTCAGGTGCTGTCTTGCTTGACTTCAGGGCATGTGATTGAAGCGCCGCCGTTGGACAATGGCGAAACGGAAGACTATCGACGCTACGTACGCGAGACGCTCACCGAGACACCGCAATCGCCGCGCTGCGTTGCGGTGGCTCTCGCGGCGGCGGTGCTCAACGGATTCTGGTCGTCACGCAAGATCACGGGCATTTACTATTTTGCACCTTCAGTGGACCACGTGATTCCGCATGACTCGGCGGCGACTCTGCAACTGATCAACCGCGTAAATCAGTGGAACGTGTCGAATCGGTTCATCGAGGAGGAATTGCGACGACAGAACTCGTCGACGATCGATATTGCGCTGTGTCTGGGTGCGACGACTTCGGAGCAGCTGGCGAGCCGGACCAAGACCCCGCGCGTCAAGATGCCAGATGGATCCACTTGGGCACTCGAGAAGAAGGACGAAATTGTGGCCAACACGATTTGGCGAATGCTCGAGTTGCGAGGGTTCCTGAACCATGCGCACCTACATACGCCGTATGCGCGTGCGCTGTATTTGGGGTTGAAAAATTCCAAGTTGAATGATAAGCTGCAGGAAGCGCTGTTTGTGGCGCTGGAGCTGCTGCGCGGTGGGGCGTTGCATGCCAACTACTTTGGCGGAAAGAGCTATTCTGGCGGGCCGTCGTATGGGGATGAGGTGGACAAGAGACATATGCTGTTGGTGATGCGCGCCGTGTCGGTGTTGCAGATGGGATTTAAACCGTTGGCTTGGACGGCGCCTTTGAGTCGCGAATTGCTTGTGTTCAATGGATTTGTCAAGAGCACGACGCGTGCGATGCGCAATTTGGTAGAGATGATCAGTATGTCTCTGCTGTTACGCGGAGACGCGAGGAGGAAGCGCGACGACTACATCGACATCAGTCTCTCGCTGCCGTTCCAGGCGGATGTGAATACGGGCATGGGGATTCTCGTAAAGTGTTATCTGGACGGCCTACTTACCTATCGGGGCCGCCCAATAAGCGCCGACCAAGTCAACGACGCCGATGTGATCGACGCAAAGTCGAGCGTCCTCCTTGCGCTCGACGACACATTCGCCAATGTGAAACACATCAAGCACGAGCTAGCGCGAAGCTTCCGCTTCTGGCACTCGCTCCTCCTAGCCGTCAACACGCTCGCCGCCGAAAACGCCATCAGCCCGCACATCGTCCATCAATTCAACGCCGCAAACCACTGGCTCTCGCCACTTGCGCAGCTCCCTCCCTGATCCACTCTCGTCTGCTTGCACACCCATGTTCACGCGCATGTCCTCAGCCGCTACCCGCCAACGAATCACACCATATGCATTCACAATTCCAATCCGAGCCTACAAGGCGTGCTGAGCAACCACTTTCTCATCCGCCCTGCTCAGGTGCAACATGCTCGTATACGCCCTCCTACAAACGGGACATGCAAACTTGCGTCTAGGCGTCCGCCCTCTGCGTCTCTCTGAAAGTCTGATCCCCACTACTGAGTCGCGCAACTGAACCGCGCATTCGAGACATAGCCCGTGCGTGCACGGCAGCAGCAGTGTGGTCGGAGGCGAGCTGAGACAGATCAGACACTCGGAGCCGTTGCTCGCGTCCAGCTCCACATGTGGCGCCGCCATGTCTTGGTCGCCATCCACACCTCCCGCCGCCACCGCCGCCACAGCCGGCGGTTTCGAAGACAGGCCGTACAGCTCCTGCAGTTGAAATCGGTGTGGTCCGATCTCCGCTTCCTGGCCCTCGACTTGCGACGACCACGTCCGTTGCGCAACCTCGACGTGTGCCTCACGAGCTGCTTCCGTCGCATCGGCGCGCTCCCGCACCACCGCGCCCCTTTTAGACGCCAGAGACGTCAAGCGCACATAGCTCGTCTGCAGGTTGGGCTCCAGCAAAGGTCGTCCGTTCTCATCCAGTGCTTCCACCACAATCGCCACTTTGAGCGTCTCGCGCTCCGCCTTTTCGCGTGCAAGACGCTGCTCCCGTGTCTCTTCTTGCATCACTGCTGCAGCAGTGAGTCCATCAGTGCCTAGCAATGGTAAGCCATCCGCACCAACGCCAGCCGAGTCTGTCCTCGCTTCGTACGTTGTCCCCGTTGTGCCGGCTGCGGCTACCGGGGTTGCGGTTGCGGTTGCGGTTGCAGCGGTTGCGGCTCTACGCGGTGAGCGGCTAGTGTTGGCGTTGGCATCCTCATCAGCGTCGTCCGCCTCAGCGTCCGCCTCGAGACGCCGGTTAAACTCGAACCCTGGCGTTTCGGGAATCGCTGCTGGCGTTGGTGGTTCGGGCGCACGTTTGAATGCCGACGCGCGTCTTTCATCGCCAAGATCACCGCCAACTGTAGCACCACCAGGAGCCGCCTTCTTGGGCCTTGGCGGAGCATAGAACTGCAAATGCAAAGGCACGTTTGCCGTGTGACCGACGCCAAACCCTTTTTTGAGCTTAGCGACATGTACAGGCCAGCCGAGAGCGTGGGGAGGTGGACCGCACTGCGCCAACCACAATGGACTGCCATCTGAGAGTGGCTGAGCGCGAGCGCCGGCTTCAGCGCCAGGTGGAGTCCAATGGATCCAGCTACCGTGCTTTCGACTGGCACGAATGAAGATCTGGACGCTGGCGAACGGAGCAGCGCAGTCGTATTCAAAGTAGAGCGAGTGCGTGGGCTCGGGAAGTAGGCTCGCTGACGCGCTAGTGCTGCCGCAAGACAGGTTCGGAAGCACTGAGAGTGAGGCTCGGGAGCGCAACATGTTGGTATCGACGTTGGCATCAGGTGTCGTAGCCAGAGAAAGCTTGAGCGTGTTGCGCTTGAGATTGACGTAGGACTGGAGCGTTGTGCAGACGGGCGGGCCGTGGGTGGCAGGAGAAGGAGCCGGAGTGGGAGCGGAAGCGGAAGCGGGAGTGGGAGTCAGAGTAGATGCTTGAGCGATTCCGGTGCTGCGCTGAATCCAACGTTGGAGTGTGCTGATGTCGACACCTTCGCTCATGGCGATGGAGCCATCGACGGTGGAGGGAGCATCTCGGTTGAGCTGATGGATGAGGTCGGCGGTGGAGCCTTGCATCATGCCTGTAACGGGCTGGGATGGATCGTTTGTTCTTTCGGTGTCAATGCCTCCGAGCGAAGTGACAGACTCGGCGCCGAGAGACATCATGCTGAGACCAGAAAGCGAGGCGCCTCGAGCGCGTCCGCGTGAGCCGAGACGAGCGCGACGTGACGAGGCGGAGTTGTGCGGATAGGAGGCGGCTGGAGTGGCTGGATCAGCGACAGAAATCAAAACTTGATCGACGACTTGCGGTGATGATGGCGAGAGTGCGGTTGGTGCTGGCAAAGTGGGGGAAGCGGAATTGACGACGGCAGCGGGCTGCGGAACACCTGCACCATGACTCGAGACGGCACCGGAGCTGCTGATGCCGCTGCCAAAGTAGTTGGCGAGGTTGGGACCGAACAGAGTCGCGGCTTCTTCTCTTTCTCTTCGACTGCTCCTGGACTTCTTGACGGCGGTGGCGCGAGAAGCGGGAGCGGGAGCGGGAGCGGGAGCAGCGGATGGAGCGAGCAGGATGGGCGCCAACGCGTTGCCGCCGCCGAGCGTGCTGATGGTTGCGCCAAGCTGCTGCGCGTGCTGAGATTGGACGTGTGCATCTTGCCTTTGCCTCTCTTGGTCACGCTCGCGCTGGCGCAAGGCGGAGAGGGAGGGGACGGAAATGGCCGAGAGAAGGGATCTGCCAGAAGTGGCGCGTTCGTGTCGAGGTTGAGCTTGCTCCATGTCGAAATGGTTGTCGTTGTTGGCGGGAGCAGATGGAGAGCTCATCTCGAGTGCCTGGGATGGGTGGTTGGCAGAGCTGGAGCCGATGCCGAAGCCGATGCCACTGCCACTGCGGAAGGCACGAGACCACCGACGGTTGGATTGGGAGGAAGATGGGATAGCAGCTTCCTCATCGCGAGGAACGCGGTGGGGAGGCGCAGCTCGGGCAAAAGACAGCAAGCTTGACATGGTGGCAGCTTGAAAAGTAGTCGATCCAGGCCTGAGAGCGAACCAGGGAAATGTGGTGGAGATGGGAGTAAGGCCACTAGAGCAGGGATGACTTGACTCTCAATACGAATAAGCCAAAAGATGACAGCTGGTGCGACGAGGGTAGTGGGGATGTCGATCGTGTGTAGTCATAAGATTCGGCTTGTTGGTGCTGTTGCTGAAATTGGCGATGTGGTAGTGACAAGCCCAAGTCAAGCGAATCACGAATGCAAGTGGGATGATAAAGGGTTATGATTTCCGACATATCGATTCACGATTGCTGATGCGTGATTGTGTGATCGCGGGTGGCTCTCTAACCCCACGCTGCAGCCGTCACACTTACAGACTCATGACTGGTGCACTGAATTTCTGACGCACGCTGTACAGTATAGCAGCAGCAGCAGCAGCAGCAGCAGCAGTTGTAAGTCACGAGTATCAGCTCATTTTCATGATTCACGATTCGTGATTTACGATTCGCTCACACAGTCACGCTTGACGAGTGATTTCCACGTTCGTGCTTGTTGCCGTTGCTTGCCTTTGCTGTGATTTGAAAAAATCTGTGTGCCATTCGTGATTCCTGCCGCCGCTTGGTTCCTGCACAGAAGGTCACCAAACCTTTCCTTTTCTTTTGTCTGGATCTTGTATTCAGCTTGTTTGCCTTTGCTGAGTCGAAAATTCAGAGCGTGAATACAATCAACATCAATTCGTGATTCACTCTGAGACTTGCACCGCAATGCAATCTGTGAACCTGAATCCAGTACGATAAAACTGGGCCATTTCCATATACTAATACAATCGTGAATGTGAATGGTGGTGCGGATGATGGTGATTGCTGATGCTGCTCAAGAGTACAAACCCGCGTCTTGCCTTTGTCAATCCTGGCGTGTGTCCATTCACTTGCTGCGTGCTACTCACTGGTCTGCTGACCATCCACTCGTTGCTCTATCTTGACGAGGGTACAGTGATTGAGGTGGTGCGCAACCGCTACTAGCTCAGCGGCTCAGATGCGCGCGCGTATCAACCGCCGGGCACCTCGTGACGAACAACGCCAATGCTGTACGTGCTTTGCTTCTCGCCTACGAGATCATCGTACCAGGCCTTGTCCAATCCAGCTTTGCGTCGATCCTCGGCATTAAACGGCCCTTTGAGACGACCGATAAAATTTTTGCGCACCTCATGACGGAACACTTGGACGGGATCCAGACGGGGTTGTGCGTTGCTGCACAGCCATGTCATCCATCGATGGCCAGCAGAGACATGCGTGATCTCGTCCAGGTGGATCACGGTGAGCGTCTCGACACTCTGCGCATCGCCTGCGTTGGCAAACTTTTTGATCGTGGTCGGGTTGACGTCTAGTCCGCGTGCTTCGTGCACAAGGTGAATGATCGAGAGTCTGGCTGTGAGCGAGTGCGCCGTCTCCATGGCGGAATCCCACAGGCCATGATGCACTGGCAATGCTCCAAAGTAGCTGCCCATCTCTTGCAGACGCTTGCTGAGCAGCGAGAAGTGCTTGGCCTCGTCTTCGGCTACTTTGACGAAATCGCTAAAGAACTGGAGAGGCAATTTGCGCGTCACTGGACATGCATCTTGATCAGCGTCAGCATCGGCGTTGGCGTCGCCAAAGAAGCGCGCGCACAGCTGAGGAGCACGCGCGATCATGTCCCATGCCAGGTCGATTGCCCACTGTTCAATGTTGGCGAGCGAGTGCAGAATGGCGATGCGGCTCTTTTCCGTACCGCCGCGTCCGCGCTTGCCTTCTTGGCCTGGTCGAACGCGCACTTCCTCCTTGCTTCGTGGTGGTCGCTCTGGTGCTGTCTCTTGTGGCTTGGTGATCCATTCTCGTCGGCCCGTCGACGCGTCGCTCGTGTGCCATTGACCTCCACCGATCAGCTTGCATTCTCCGGATCGAAAGGCTTTGGCCGCCATGCGCGTGTACTCGACCTTGCCGACAGGATCCGACGTGTTGAGTACGAGCACAGCCCATTCTACCAGTGTCTTTGGGCGACGCCAAGGCGGTGTAAGCGGGGCGTCGCACTTGTCGGCATCGTTGTTGGGCAAATCATGGCGAGCAACACGCTCGATCGTGAGCGGCTGAGGTTGCGTATTGACCGACGAAAGTGACAGCAGCGCTGTTTGTGCATGCAGCGATTGGACAGCGTCTTGGCGCGATGCTACACCAGCTAAAGTTTCGCTGACGGGGCGTAGTTCGACGAGTTCCCACTTGGAGCAAGCACTGTGAGCGTCTTGATCCGTGCCAAACTTGGTTGGCAATGGCGCTTGGATGTACAGCGTGTCTTGACGAACCGAGCAGGCATAGACGCAAGCCGAGACACCGTGAGACGACTCTCCGGTCCTCAAGCTGAAATCGTATTCGTGCCATGGACAAACTACGACCAAGTCTTCGATGTCATCGTCAAAGTCGGTGTCAAGGTCGACATCGTTGGCCTCGATCGTAGCATTCTCAAGTGGGGCGCCTAGATGCGGGCACGTGGCTTCCATACAGTAATATGTGTCGTGGCTCGGCACGGCTGAGCTCGAGGTAGAGCTCGGTGCGAGCTGATCTGTGATGCCTACATTTTTGGCTGTTGGCGGTGGGAAGGAAAAGATGAGAAGTGAGTGGTACTCTTGGGTGTCTGGGTGACGCAGTGTGATATGATGGCGTGATGAGGATGCTAGCTTTTCGACCGACGCCACTCTGAACCAGGGCGTTGCAGCGCTCGCCAATGTTGCATCATCTGAGCTTGAACCTTGTGCCATTGTGGTCATCGCTTTGAGCGAGACGAATATTTGCGCCTGCCGCGCTTGCCGGTCAATTGCGTTGGTCCGTTGGTAAACGATGGTGTAAGAAGCAAAGTGACCGCTGACGAGCAAACAATCGGTGAATCGTGAAATATGATCAAACTCGACCCTTTTTTGGTGGGTTACGTGGTAGGCTGCCCCGCCAGTCACGAGTCATGAATGAGTCTACGAAAAGCCGATGTCTGCCTCGAATTTTTCAGTTTCTCATTCACGATTGTCAATCACACATCACGGTTCTCACTCACGGACTGATTCTATGATTCACGTTTAACTTATTTAATAATCACGAATCGTAAATCACAACTAACATTAAGTTATCAGACACAGGCACAGGCACAGGCACAGAGCCACACTCGTGACGTAGGGTTATGTGCCGCGTTTGTGCTTGGAGTGATTGCAGAGAAACAAAGATCTTAAGGCATTCAAGGGTCCTACGCCCAAGAAAGCCGAGATTTGAGCTTGTTTTGCTTCATATATAACTATTTAAAAAATTAGATTCACGATTCACGATTGACAGACTATTGCCTTGAATTAACTTATGAATCACGATTCGTGAATTACGCTGTGCAGCTGCAGCGCACATGTACCAAAATCGTGAATCGTGAATCGTGAATCGTGAATCGTGAGTCGTTCGTTGCACCCTGAGCGTGGACCGTCAACTTGTATTGCGCATATTCGTGATTGGAGCGGAGTCATTCACGATTGAGTCGTGAGTGTTTCGTGTTACTTTCGCGTTAAGGTGCAAGTCAACTCGACCGGTTTGTGTTAACTATACACGATAGAAATCCCAAATCGTGAATGAATCGTGAAGGCAGTCAACACTTTCATTCGTCCTTCGTCCTTCGTCCTTCGTCCTTCGTGGTCACACTCAACTCAAGCAGAGGCATCGTGCGTCGCTTGCCTTTTCATCACCGTCGATCATCCTGACAACCCGGTTTAGGACGCATGTCAAACTCGACTAGCACCATCGGACAGCCTTTTCCGTCTACCTCGTCGTACGCTTCCCGAGCCTCATCACGGGTCATGATTCTTCTCGGGCGCTCAACCTTTTGGCATTGACAGCATCGCTGCTGTTGCTGCTGCTTCCGTTGACAGAATGGCAAGCGCTTTCACCAGACTCTTTTCGCCCTCTCATCGCAAGAGAGCCTCCAGCTCCTCCTCTTCACGTCGTCAGGAATCCACCCGCACGCGCTTCCCTACCTCGTCCACCTTTGATCTCAGGCACTCAATCCCCGAAGAATCATTCTCAGCAACTGATCCTGCCTTTCCCAGCTCAGCCTCGGTCACAAAGCTCACCGTCGACCATCTCAACCATCACCTCTCGGCGCCTATCAGCGATGCCACTCTGCGTCGCAGATCCTTGGCCATCGATGCCACCCACGCAAACAGCACGCTCCGTCCGAGCCTCCCTCGTTCCTTTAGCGCTCTCGACATTACCTCGCCACTAGATCCCAGCATCAACGCAAACTCCGCCTTCACGCCTCCCTCGAGCCAGCCTCCGTCACCACCTCCAGTAGATGACGACGACGACTTTGATTCAAATCCCCTGTACCTGCACCTCTCTGAGCACCCTCAGCTCGCCAACGATTGGAGCATCGCAAGCCTCGCCCTCATACCACTAGCTCGCACCATCACCTCACATCACGCCATCACTCAAGATGACCTCCAGGATCCCCATTTCATCGCCCTCCATGCCTTTGCGCCTTCCAGGCTGTACAAGGACCAGTTCGTCTCCGTTCGCTCCCTCAAACATTCCAAAAGCTCGCCATCAGCCACCACATTCCCAAACGATGGCTATGACTGGGCTCACGTCACCCTCACTGCTACCTTGGACTCAGATCAACGGTCTCTCACCATCACAGAGACCACGCACGCACCTCGTCCATCCTCTCAAATCCTTTCTCTCTCCACCGATTCTGCATCAGCAGCCCTCCGCTCGGCTTCCACCATCAAGAGAAAGGTGACCATCGTGTCCGAGACAACCATCTACCGCACTTTGCCTACGCCTCGTCCTGCCACCGCGTCGCCAGACCAATCAGCTTTTCAGGTCACAAGTCGTTCTCACCCACCATCATCGGATGCACCACCCCTCAGTACCAAAGTGCGCGTCCTTTCGGTAGATCTACCCATCGTACAACGTCGAGCACAAGGCGCTGGCGCCGACAGCTCCTATCAAGCCTCGCATCAACACGCACCGCCCCCTTTGGACTCAACCGAAGACGAGCTGCACGCCTCGATTTCGGACCTCATCCTCGAGCACGTTCCACCAAAGCGTCTTTTCGCCCATGATCTGTCCCTCTTGGCCCAACCCTCGGTCGGCTCGACTCAGCTCGCCGAAGCGCTCACCAATGCCTTTCAGGTACTCTTCTCAGCAGCGCATCAGTTTTCGGCCTCCTTTGTCTACGTCAAGGGTTTCGACAGCTACAATGCCCACCGCATCCGTCGCGGCATCTGGTTCAAGGCTTGGAAAGCTTTTGAAGAGCGTCTCGGCTCCGATCATATTGCTCGTCTCAGCGTCGAGGCTTTTCATCGCATCAAGTCCCTGCTCGAGAACATCGTCATGGGTCTAGTTCACTCCAAAATGTATGGTCCCATCCAGGACCAGCTGATGGATGCTGACCTCGTCACCGACGATGTCCTCTGTGCTTACAATGCGTTCAACGTCACCCTCGCTGATTTCGGCGTACAAAACGTCGCTCTCAGGCAACGGCCCGCTCGACTAGCCACTGCCATCGACGTCCTCAGTCAAGGTCTTGACGACGATGGTGGCACCCAGCTCGACGACGCCCTCGCCCAAGGCGATATGCAGCTGCTCACTGCCATCCTGAATCGCCCAGCTCTTTCACCCATCCCCGTCGTCGCCCAATCAGCTTCTCTCGACCAAATCCAAATCCAGTCCGACCTAGGTCTTGCCATACTTCCTCATCGCCATCTGAATCATGGCACTTCGCACGGAGAGCTTCATCGGCGCACGCCTCTTCAGATTTTGCAGACGCTTCGAGCCACTATCGACGAGATTGGCTGGGCCGCCGATCGTCATCCCACCTCTTCCGGCCGCCGCGCATCTTCTTCGCACGAAAGGCCACCGCCCTTGGGAACCGACGATCTGTTGCCCATTTTGAGTTTCGTCTTTGTGCGTGCGAGACCTGGTCGACTGTGCAGTATGCTTTACTATGCACGCACATTTCAGCTCACCGACACCGCCACCTCGCCCGAACTGCAGTGGGCGCTCATCACCTGCGACGCCGTCGTTGCCTACCTCAGGACCGATCCGCTTCGACTGTGTAGGCGCAGCTCAAGCGGAAGCATTGTTGCCGATCCTTCGCGCAAAGGTTCGCGCTCACACTCGGGCGCGCAGCCGGGTGTCGTGAGCGCCAACGACAGCCTCTCGGTGCGGTCCATGTCGTCTCGTTCTCATCAGGGGTCCGCAGCTGCCTCGACATTGCAAGCGGCCACGCTCATGGCTCGCTCTCCCTCCGCAGTCGACGGCGCTGGATTCGTACAAGCAGCCTCACCGCGCTCACCCCACTCGCCACGTTCGCCACGTTCAACATCTCCCTCAGCTGAGGCCTCTAATGACCATTTGGCTGCGAGCAGCAGCAACTCGTACTTTTTTCGCCACGCCGACGTATCAACAGAACACGTCGCGCATGCCACATCTGAAGCGAGTCCGCGGCTCCATGCCGAAGGCTTCAAATTGCCAGGTCTGCCGGCGAGCGTCTCTTCGCGCCGAAACAGCCGCATCTTACAGCAGCGGCCTACTTCGGTTTTTTCGCTGAGCGAGGACGGAGATGCCATCAGTCTTTTGCCGGACACCTCGCTCGACGCGTTGGAACGGCGCTCATCGCTGGCAACCTCTCAAAGCCCTAGTCGTCGGCTCACGACGCGCGATCGGACGTTTTCTTCGTCATCGAGCTCGACGTCGCACAACGATGTCCAGATTCGACCGCAGATTGTGCGTACCATCAAGCGCTCGCAGGCGGGCAACATCTGTACCATCAATCGTCTCGAACGTACGAGCAGCAATGGCAGCACGGCCAGCAGCAGCCAGATCCACGTCCGTGTCGTGGGTTCTTCGTCGACGCGACCGGTTGAGACCAGTACGGCCAACGAACCTGCAGTGCTGGCCAATGCGTCTCCGGCTCGATCGGACCGACGACGTAGCTTTGACTCCTGGACGGCATTTTCTCTGTTTTCGTCAAGCGCACTTTGCGGTGCGTCGGCGAATGTGGCGACCGAGGAGACGAGTTCGATAGATGTGCAGGATGTGGCGGATGTGGCGCATGCTTCGACTTTGTCTGACGGGCATGGAAACGGAAAGGTTAGCGAGCATGCCACGCACGTATCGCGAGGCTCCGTGGGGTCAGCAGAGACCGGCACGTCGTCGGGATGGCTGTATTGGCGGACGGAATTGAACGGTGCGAGCCGACGCAGTTCGGTGTCGGCTCATGCGAAAGGCGCTTCGTTGCGGGGGGAGGGTGATGGAGCCCCGGGCGCCAAGACGGTAGCTGTCGAGTCGGATGATGCCAACTGTCAACCGGAAGGCGTGGAAACGCCAGAGGTTGCGTTTCGACGCTCGGAGCGCGCAGCATCGGTTCGGCCGAGTGCGTCGCGCGCATCGCGCGCGTCAGGATCGGATTTCGGCGCGCCTGGACAGTGGGCGTCAACGGAGGCGAGCGCGACCGGTTCGGTGTCGTCTCGACGCGCGAGTGTGCAACGCGGCCAGTATAGGGGCCGACTGTTGTCGACGTCAGCCGCGTTAGCTGTATCAGCAGTGCCATTGGCACCGCACGTGGATCGAAGCGGTATGTCGACAGCTGATCTGACGCGACCGACGGCGAACGCGCAGAGCATCGGCTCGTTGAACGCGTTCAAGGCCAGCTTACATACCGCCTCGTTCGTCGTTACTCGTCGCGATCAGGCCACTGACAACACACACGATCACATCCCGGATATGATCGCTTACGGCACCCCTAAGCTCAACACCACACATACACCCTTGCACAACCCTATTCTCACCGCGTTCTCTCCCGCCCCAGACTCATCTTCCCCATCACAATCTCACGCCAATTCTCACACACATCCATGCACCGCTCCCTCCCATCCTTAGCACATACATCCTTTCACTCGTCACACACTCGTTTCCTGGTACTCGCAATGCATGCGTCACGTGCACCACATGCATCGTTGGCAAGTTCTCGTTCGCTTTCAGCACATGGTGTGTTTTGAATTGCACGCAAGCTGAGCAATGAGCTAAAGAAGCATGGGATGCACGATCGGAATGCTAGGAGGAGTGGAACTGGGCTAGAAGAGCGCGCTTTCAGCACATGGTATGTCTTGGATTGCACGCAAGCTGAGCGGTGAGGTAAAGAAGCATGGGATGCACAATTGGAAAGCTAGGAGTGGAACTGGGTCAGGAGAGCGTGGATGTCGGGGTTACCGAAGAGGTTCGAAAAGTCCTGGTCCGAGTGGTCGAGAGGAGCATGTGGTTTCGTGGGAGAAGTGGTGGACGAACGCCACGGTCTGTGTGGACTGAGGAGCTCTGGGATGCTGGGCGAGGCGGATTTCTGCGAGCCGAAACACATTTCCGGAGCGAGTGTAGGCAGTATGCCAGAATGCGATCCGATTGCGTTCCTGGTGGACGCAGTGAGTTGTACAGCCCTGGGCGAGCCAGAGCGGTTGGTAGAGGCGACGTGTGCTGCGATGGCGGTGCTGCGCGTAGCGCTCAAGTCGGCGAGATGCGCGCCAAACTCGGTGTCTGGATGCAGCTGGATATCGTTAAAGCTGTCAGCTGTGATCGCCGGCGCACGAGCCGCAGCCGCAGCCGCAGCCGCAGCCGCCATCTGCTTGTTACTGCGCGACTGCTCGTCTGCATCAACAGGCATCGAGAGCGATGTAAGCACTCCGTCTGCATCAATCCCAAATCCAGAAGCTGCAAGAATCCCGTACGGATCTTCGAACAGCTCGAACAGGTTCGCGTTCCCGGCGTCCGGTGAATCGTCCGATCCCGCAGGAGACGAGCCCGAGATCGACGACGAAGCATCCTCAACCGTCGCTGGTAGAGGCCGACGCCGAACGATTGCGGTCGGTGGCTGCAAGTTGGCTACCTCGCCTTCTTCTTTCTCCTTCTCTTTCTCCTTCTCTTTCTCCTTCTCTTTCTCCTTCTCCGATTCCGATTCAGCCGCCTGCTTAAGCTCGGCGCCATATTGTGTCTTAACAGGCGACTGCGAAGCACGCGCATGACCGGGCGAAGCGTCGCTAGGCCAATCGAGCTCGCTCGGAGTTGGGAAGATCTCTCTCATGCTAGATGTGCGTCCCCATCCATCCACCTCGATCGTGCTCGTTGAACTTTGTTCAGTGGGATGATCAAACAGTGGGCTGCTATGCGGCAGCTCGAGATGCGCAAGCTTGGCCGCGCCGTTGTTCAACCTAGACTGCGTACTGGCGCAGCTGAGGTTGCGTGCCAACTTGCGCGTCACACGACCCAGACTCGGCGACGCAGGACACGACGTCAAACCCGCCGATCCCTCGCGACTCTCGCTCCCTGATCCGCGGTAAGGTCCTTTGACAAATTGTGCCTCGGCCTTGTCGTCTTTGTCGTCCGCATCCACTCCACGAGACGCACCGCGTCGAGCGCTCGCCTCCACTTGGCTCGGCTTGGTTGACACTTGCGACTTGCGCTTGGTTGCGCCGCGCGCCGATTTGTTCGTGTTAACCTGTTCTGATGGTGAAGCAGGCGAAGCAGGCGAGCCCGCCGAAGCGAGCGGAGCGGGCGAGGTGAGGTTGCTGCTCGACTTGCCGTTGCCATTCGAGCGCGCATCGCTCGAAGAGAAGAGCGCACGATGCAGCACACCTTGACCGGAGCGTGTGCGACTGCGCGTCACCGGACTGTCGTTGTATGATGACGACGCGCCGCCAAATCGTCCACCGGGCGAACCATTCGAGCCGACCATGCTCGGCCCAAACTCTCTTCCGAGCACTGGACTCGCCGCACGCTTTCTGCAAGGCGAAGCGTAAGGATTCGAGTCGGAGATGGTACCCTGCGGGTTCTTACGTGGACTTCTTCGTAGAGGAGTGTGCTGGCCGTTGCGGTTCAGATCACCAACCAAAGTGCCGGGCGTCTGCAGTGGTCCGAGCGGACCTAGCTCCTCAAAGTCAATGTCGGTCTCGCTCATGAGCGTGTCGAGCATGGTTCCTGGGCTCGAATTCATCAGGTAGCTCGGCACGCGGAATCGGACATCGCGTGAAGGGCTTGCAAGCATTCCGTCGCCCAAGTTGGGCTGTGGCAGCGTGTTGACGCCGTCGGGCTGCATCGAGCTAGCATTCATCGACGGACGCACCGGGCTCGACTGTGCAAAGTTGATCGGGCGCGAAGTAAACATCTGGCGGCCTTGCTGCGGCGGCATTGGTGCACGGAATTCGCTGCTCTGTAAAGAACGGCCGAAAGAGGCAGGCGATGCTTGTGCGGAGTCCTTTGGCTTGGATGTGATGGCATTCGAGCTGGTGCTGGCCTGCGTGGAGCTGGTCGAGGTCGACGGTCTTCTCGATGATACCGTGTCGGACTTCTGGGCAGCAGTCGTCGAGACGTCTTTGTCAGCCCTTTTCCCTGTCACCGGCGACGACTTGGACACCGGCCCTTCATTCTGTGGCGCCCTAAAAGAGCCTTTCGGGCGTCCAGGTCGCTTGCCCTGGGGATTATCGCGCATGCTCCTCTTGCTACGCCACTGGCCCGTGCTGGGGTCAAACATTTTCTCACGGCCGGCTGCCATCTTCTTGTTGAGCTTGGTCTTGCGTTTTCGCTCCGAATCGCGCTTTTCGGCGTCGCGATTGCACGCCTCGCTGAGGGTGCGTGGCAAGCTCGACTTGCGTCCCGCGCTGGACGCGGGCGTGGTGGCGTCAAAGTTGGACGACGTCATTGACTCGTCCCAGGGCGTCGAAACCGTGGAGGGCGAAGCCGTGTCAACGTCCGATTCATCCATCTTGGCACGTTTGCCGTTGCACGCTTCGACGGTGTCGCGTCGTCGCTTCGCAGCCGCAGCTGTAGCCTTGCGCTCTTGATACGCCTTGGTGGCTTGCTCTTTCCTCCAGACGTACTCTGGACGCGTGTGGTTCCACTTGAGGTAGTAGAGTCCGCACGAATTGCAGGAGGACCAATTTCTATTACCGTCGGTCTCGATAGGGCCGACGATGCCTGCGTAACCTAGTTGCAAGCCAGGTTCGGTCGACTTGTGGGTGTTGACATCACCAGTGGAAATTTTCTCTGCAGCTGGGTTGTTGATGGTCGTGCCAGCAGGGAGCTTGAGAATGCGCCAAGTAGTAGGTCCATCGGTGCCGCAGTTGTAGCAGATGCGATTCGACGTATTTGATGCGTCCTTGCATTGGAGTGACGTGCTGGGCGAGTCTTGTGCATCAAACGAGGGAGAGACAGTCGATTGACGCCGCGAGCTAGCGTAGCCTGTTTGAGGAGAGTCGTTGGAGGCAGTTGCCGTGGCACTGTTCTCCTTGCCCGGGTGGGATGGTTCGTATGGCACAGGCGAGCAAAAGTTGGGCGCGGGGATGGTTTCCAAAGGACAGGCGGAGAGAGCAGGGGAGGTGGATGCACGGCCTGCTGCTGCTGCTGTTGTTGTTGTTGTTGTTGTTGCTGTTGCTGTTGCTGTTGTTGCTGTTGCTGTTGCTGTTGTTGCTGTTGTTGTTGCTGTTGTTGTTGTTGCTGCTGCTACTGGTGCTGCTGCTGGTGCTGCTGTCGGGGTAGGATCGGCAGCTGGTGAAGGAGCCGTAGAATTGGAAAAGACGTGCGCGACCTGCTGAAGGAGGCTTTCGAGCTGCGCTTGCTGGGCGGGTTCAGGAGCAGATTTGGACGACCTTTGTTGAAGGCTCTGCAAGATGGTCAAGAGCTGCGCAGCGGACGGATTGGAGGGAGCTGAAGATAGGGCAGAGTTGAAAGATGCAGCCGACGCAGCTGGTGGTGATGCTGCAGCGGAAAAAGATGAGAGAGTAGGTAGGCTAGGCGAAGCAGCTCGAGGCTCAGGAGCGGTTTTTGGAGGAATGGCGCGATCGCGAGCCTTGTGGGCCTTGCGTCTGGAACGAGGAAGCAAAGGTGCGGAAGGTCTGTGGATCTGAGGTTCAAGAGCGCCATGAGACGAGGTGGAAGAGGTTGGATAGTCCGGCTCGGAATGGAAGGCGAGCTGCGAGTCTGGTTCGACATGGCGAGAGGAACGTATGCGGCGTGTGGCTGGAACGGCTTGAGTTTGTAAAGACGCACTATGGGCGGATAGACTAGTGGAGGAAGAGGCAGAAGTGTTGCTGGGGCCAGCACTGAAGCTGGAAGCGGACGAAAAGCCGCGTACGAGGTCAAAGTAGGTATCCTTGCTTCTTGCCTGAGACTCTTTGAGTTTGATGACGACCTCAAGGACTTCGATGTGATCCTCGTATTCGCGGCCATTGTCGTAGCGCAAGCGTCTGCCGTCCGAGCGGATGCGGCCAGTAACGGTAGTTTGGCCGTCGCCGTCCTCGTGCAAGGCCCAGTTGAAGAAGCCCTTACCGACGAGGATCGAAGTGGGAGCGTCTTTTGGACGGAGTGGACTGGAGCTGAGCTTGGCAGCGCTGGTGTCGTTGTGTTCACGTGACGAGCTGGAGGAAGAGCGAGTGGGCGTGGTGTGTCGACGAGAGGAAGGAGAGCTGAGCTGCTGTGCGCGCATGGTTTCCTCGGGGTCGACGGCATAGATGATGTAATCCCTCTTACCGTCGGGCAGAAGTTCGGGACTAGCCATGCAGACGGCGCCAAGGCAAGATTTGAGGGAGACACGACCTAATCTTAGCTGACGCAGCGGGGGCGAGTGGTGGTAGTTGCTGCTCGAAGACTCAATAGGCGATGGTGGGGTCATGTTGGGGATGACGATATCGACGGGAATCGGACGGCCGAGTCGTGCTACCATGGTGTGACTGGGACTCGAGTCCAAGGTGTATAGGACCTTGACTGAAAGATAGGGAGGAAATGGAGGAGATGGCGATGGTGAGCATTAGTTCGGATGCAGTCAAAGCACCATTGTGAAATACTTACTGTCCATGCTTGCATCCATGCTTGAAGCGTGACTGGACATGGCGCCGACCCGAGCAGGATGGCTGTCGATCGAGTCTGCGCTAAGTATAGGGGATGTCGATGAGGTCGTTGGTGTGACAGAGCAGGATCAGGGCTGAGAGTGTATAGAGACTGGTAGCATTGGCGAACAGTGGCGAGCAATGGCAAGGTTGCGATCGACAAAGATGCGGTGAGCGATCGTGAAAAGCAGCTGCCGACACGGTGTCGAAGTTGAATGCGACAAGACGACGCGTGGTATGCGGCCAATGAGCGATGGCAATACGAGAGGTGAGCTTGCAAAGTAGGATGAGTCGAACAGCGGCTGACGGGTTAGAAGGGGTACGGTAATGCAGTGCGTGCGTGGTAAGGAACAGACTTGACGAAGAGAGATAATGGTGGTGAGAAAAGAGACAGCAGAGGCACGCACGCGTGTGATGTCGCGAGGAAGATGGTGATGGGAATGACGGGACGAGTATGAAGGTTGTCAAAGCGCTGAAACGTGAATCGAGGATCGTTGGAATGTCCAACTGAGTAAGCACAGCGAGCACACGACGTGATTCACGATTTGAACAAAAACAATCACGAATCGTGAATCGTGAATATCCGCCGCTGTTTCGTGCTACGTTCAAGGTGATTCCAAGTTTTGACACGCCGCCGTTGGTTTGCGTTGCGATTCGCGCCTCACTCACACACGTTCGAGCGCGTAAAGAAGCGTGGTTCGCGTCGAGCCTCGTTTGCTCCACATGTTTCGTGATTCGTGATTCGTGATTCACGATTCTCTCGGCCATACGTGCGACGTTTGCTACACGAGAAACACGAGGCGTGAAAAATGTGAATCATGTCGTCTTCCACGGCCTAACATTTGTATTGTTCATGGTCCGTGGTCCGTGGTCCGTAGTCTTTGGCCCAGCCCACGTCCCTCGATGATCACAGAAAAAGAGTCAGAGTCACGACGAGTGGAAAGAGAGAAAGAGACACGAGAGCAAAGGAGGCGCTCGCCTATTCGCGCATTCGTGAAGCGCGGGCTAGCTTCACACGCTCCTGATCTAGTCGGTTGGATCGGTCCAAGCTAGCAGCGCGGCGTGTGTGTGTGTCAAGCAGGCGTGCTGCGGCAGGAACAAGGGTATGCAAGCTTCACGCCGCTGAACCTTGTCGTTTAGCACCAACAGCAGCGGCGATCCCATCGTCAATCACGAATGAAGCGGCTCGTGTGTCATTCATGATGTGTGCTGGCTCGTCGCCGTCGCCCAAGTTACGAGTTGGGTGGCTCAACATGACGCCCGCCTAAACACGAAACCACCAAGTCGTGACTGTCGAGTACGAAACGTCAATCGTTAACCGTGGATCCCGAATCGCGAATCGTGAATCGTGAATCGTGAATCGTGAATCGTGAATCGTGAATCGTGAATATTTGTCAGTCCATTCCATCGTGAATCACGAATATTCGTCATTCACGATTGACTCGCGACTTGGGACGATGGAGCAGCTGGCGCGCACGCTGCAAGTCACGCTTTTTGGAGCTGCACAACCCTTACTCGTGACTCACGACTGGCACATTCGTAATTCACAATCACGTATCACAAATTGCTCACAACTCGGCGTGCCGATTCACGATTAACTCACGACTATAAACCGTTCCAGTACGTGGTACAGTACAGTCGCGAGTAGCGTATTCGTGATTGTAAGAGTAAGTTAGATAGAAGACTAGTCGCTGCGGCACGCACAGCACGCTTCTTATCCGAGCTCGTCTGAACCCTGTTTGTCTCGCACACCAAAACAAAACGCAATTGTGATTCTCATCTCTCGTCTCTCGGTCCCCAACCAACGCCGCCGTTGACATCCTGTGCCACGGTAAACGCCGTGCATCTTGGTCGCAGCCAGCCCACTGTGGCGCATCGTGCTAGCCAACCTGATCGTGGATTGTTCATCTTGCATATCTGTGGGTGCAGGGTTATCCGCCTGCTTCGTCTCGGCGCATCATCAAGCTTGGGTCGCTTGTCGACCACATTCGCGGCCACCTTGGCCAGGGCGGCAATCATGACCGACAAAGACCCCTTGCGTTCTCCGCTCCCACCATCCGACCCACCGCTCAGCCCGAGAGCGATCCAGTTTGCAGATCAACTCGATCCTTCTCCGCGCCCATCTCGCGACGTTTCACCTATCAAACTTGGCACACACCACCACCCCGCAACTGCCTCTTCCACTGTCGATAGGCAGCTCTCTCCCGATCCACTGCGACGCCCCGTGTCGCCAGCAGCCATGTCAAAGGATTACGGCTCCTTTCAACCCGATTCTTCTTCCCACCGCCCGACGGATTCGCCCAATGCAACATCAACAGGCTACCGTGCTTCTGGCCCGGGAAGGATCAACTTACCGCCTTCGCCCTATCTGGGCTCTGGTGCTGACCTGCTCACCCCAAACCAAGACGACGCATCTGGTCCATCTGCCACTGCTCGTGCAAGAGCACCTAGCATGAGTCCTAGCATCGCCACCTCGGGCCAGCGCCGCAGAATGTCGTTCAAGAGACGAGCGCCCAGCGTGCAACAACGACAAGGCTTCCTTCAGCGCGCTTCAATGGGTGTCTTTCCCGGT